>NC_041382.1:771679415-771705168 GCF_002162155.2 Triticum dicoccoides
TAGAAGCTATGATGAACAAACTTGGGTTCGCAAGCACGTGGGTGAAGCTGATAATGAAGTGTGTAACTTCAGTAAGGTACAGAATCAAGGTTAATGGCGAGCTGTCTCAGCAGTTTTCGCCTTCAAGAGGACTACGGCAGGGGGACCCAAGTTCGCCGTATCTGTTTGTAATCTGTGCGGAAGGGTTGTCGGCCTTGTTGAATGATGCCCAGCAGCGAGGTACTTTCAGTGGCATAAGGATATGCCCAGGAGCGCCGTCCACATCGCACTTGTTCTTTGCGGACGACTCGGTCCTGCTCATGCGTGCGTGGATAGAGGAGGCTCTGGAGTTAAAACGGATCCTTCAGGTATACGAGCGGTGCTCGGGACAGTGTGTTAATCATGAGAAGTCCGCGGTGATGTTTAGCAAGAACAGCTCGGGACAGACAAAGGGAAGTGTGAAATGTGCGTTGGGCATTGACAGCGAGGCCTATAATGAGAAATACATGGGCCTTCTGGTGTATATTGGGCGGTCCAAGCGTAAGGCATTTGCTTACCTAAAAGATCGCATTTGGAATCATATGCAGGGCTGGAATGAGAGGACACTATCTCGGCAAGGCAAGGAAATCCTAGTAAAAGGGGTGGCGCAGGCGGTTCCGACATTTGCAATGTCTGTGTTCTATCTCACCAAGACCTTTTGTGAAGAGTTAAGCTCTATGATTGCTAGATACTGGTGGAGCCAGCAAGATAAAGATAACAAGGTCCATTGGGTGAGCTGGCAAAAGCTAACAAGATCTAAGGGCAGAGGTGGCCTTGGCTTCAGAGATATTCATGATTTTAATATTGCTATGCTAGCCAGGCAAGTATGGCGTATGATTGAGCAACCAAACAGCTTGTGTGCACAACTCATGAAGGCCAAGTATTTCCCGGACAGCTCTATCCTTGAGGCTGGGGAGAGCTCAAATATGTCGTATGCATGGCGCAGTATCACCTATGGTATTGAGCTGGTTAAGCAGGAAATGATTTGGTGTGTGGGGGATGGGGAGAGTATTCATATTTGGGATGACCCCTGGATACCCAGGGCTTGGTCGAGGCGGGTCATCACGCCCCGAGGGGGTAATCTCCTCACCAAAGTAGCTGAGCTCATCGATCCAACCACGGGTAAATGGGACACGGAGCTGGTCACTGATATGTTTTGGGAGGAGGATGCCAACCTGATTCTTCAGATGCCACCTCGAGATGGGGCAGTGGATTTCCTCGCATGGCACTTTGACGCTAAGGGCGTGTTCTCGGTCAAGCAAGCGTATAAGCTGAAACAAGCACTGTTCGAGCCGGAGAATGCGTAGGTGAATGGAGCACCGAATGGTGGGGGGGGATCTAGATGCCGGAGGAGAAGCTAAATGGAAACGCTTGTGGAAGCTGCCGTGCCCGGGGAAGGTGAGGCATTTCATGTGGCGTCTTGCACACAACACGCTCGCCTCGAAGGATATCTTATGCAGGAGAGGAATGGCGATTGAGAACCATAACTATTTCCTGTGCAACATGAGAAACGAGACGGCAAAGCATTTGTTTGTGGAGTGCCATGAGGTTAAGAAAGTCTGGCGGGAGCTTGAACTGGAACATGTTCGACAAAGATTGACTGAGTGCAATACGGTAGACTCCACTTTGCAAGTTCTGTGGTAGATCCCGGAGAAGGACCGGATGGTGGTTATCATCATGTGGTGGCAATGGTGGAGTCAGCGCAACAAAGTCCGTGAGGGAGACAAGCCGATGGATCACATGAAGTTCGCGGCTAGAGTTGCATGCACCGCCGGAGAGTACCAGGGGTGTTTCTGCAAAACACCGTCCCCGCCAGCAAGCGTGACGTGTTGGTCCCCTCCTCCAGAGGATACTATTAAATTCAACATGGACGGGGCTTTCACTCCCGATGGCATGCAAGGGGGCTGGGGCGTAGTTGCGCGGGATCATACTGGAGGGGTGGTAGTTGAGCGGGCCGGTCGAGTTGATTATGCCGCAGATGCTTTCACTACAGAACTGGTGGCCGTGGAGCACGCGCTCGACCTGGCGGCAGAGCTGGGAGTCGTGCGACTAAATGTTGAGATGGATGCCTTGCTACTTGAACAGGCCCTGAACAGGCGGTCTCCGGATTTCTCCCGACAAGCGCAGGCCATTGAGGACATAAAGGTGCAAGCCCGGTTGTGGTTCTCCTTCTGCGTGTTTAGCCACTGTAGACGCGAAGTAAACATGCCAGCGCACCACTTGGCCAGGTTAGGACTTGCTTGCCCTGTTGGCGATCTTCTAGTTGCTGATCATGTAATTCCAGCCATTGTGGCTGATTGTGTAATGGGCGATATTGCCCAGACTGTTTCGTAATAAAGCTTAATGCTTACCCTAAAAAAACATGTAGTATTTCTTTTCTGTTTTGCATTCTTGTATTTTTACCATAGATTCAAATTGTTGGAAATATGCCCTAGAGGCAATAATAAAAGCATTATTATTATATTTCCTTGTTCATGATAATTGTCTTTTATTAATGCTATAATTGTGTTATCCGGAAATCGTAATACATGTGTGAATAATAGTCACCAACATGTCCCTAGTAAGCCTCTAGTTGACTAGCTCGTTGATCAACAGATAGTCATGGTTTCCTGACTATGGACATTGGATGTCATTGATAACGAGATCACATCATTAGGAGAATGATGTGATGGACAAGACCCAATCCTAAACATAGCACAAGAACGTATAGTTCGTTTGCTAGAGTTTTCCAATGTCAAGTATCTTTTCCTTAGACCATGAGATCGTGTAACTCCCGGATACTGTAGGAGTGCTTTGGGTGTACCAAACGTCACAACGTAACTGGGTGACCATAAAGGTATACTACGGGTATCTCCGAAAGTGTCTGTTGGGTTGACACGGATCAAGACTGGGATTTGTCACTCCGTATGACGGAGAGGTATCACTGGGCCCACTCGGTAATGCATCATCATTATGAGCTCAAAGTGACCAAGTGTCTGGTCACGGGATCATGCATTACGGTACGAGTAAAGTGACTTGCCGGTAACGAGATTGAACGAGGTATTGGGATACCGACGATCGAATCTCGGGCAAGTAACATACCGATTGACAAAGGGAATTGTATACGGGGTTGCTTGAATCCTCAACATCGTGGTTCATCTGATGAGATCATCGAGGAGCATGTGGGAGCCAACATGGGTATCCAGATCCCGCTGTTGGTTATTGACCGGAGAGCAATCTCGGTCATGTCTACATGTCTCCCGAACCCGTAGGGTCTACACACTTAAGGTTCGGTGACGCTAGGGTTGTAGGGATATGTATGTGCAGTAACCCAAATGTTGTTCGGAGTCCCGGATGAGATCCCGGATGTCACGAGGAGTTTCGGAATGGTCCGGAGGTAAAGAATTATATATAGGAAGAGCAGTTTCGGCCATCGGGGGAGTTTCGGGGGTCACCGGTATTGTCCCGGGACCACCGGTAGGTTCCCTGGGGTCCACCGGGTGGGGCCACCCATCCCGGAGGGCCCCATGGGCTGAAGTGGGGAGGGGAACCAGCCCTTAGTGGGCTGGTGCGCCCCCAAGGCCCACCCCTTGCGCCTAGGGTTGAAACCCTAGGGTGGGGGGGCTCCCCACTTGCCTTGGGGGGCACTCCACCCCCCTTGGCCGCCGCCCCCCCTAGGAGATTGCATCTCCTAGGGCCGGCACCCCCCTAGGCTCCCTATATATAGTGGGGGGAGGGAGGGCCTCTCCCCCTACGCCATTGGTGCCTCCCTCTCCCTCTCCTACACCTCTCCCTTCTCCATAGAGCTTGGCGAAGCCCTGCCGGAGTACTGCAGCTCCATCACCACCACGCCGTCGTGCTGCTGCTGGAGCCATCTTCCTCAACCTCTCCTTCCCCCTTGCTGTATCAAGAAGAAGGAGACGTTACGCTGACCATACGTGTGTTGAACACGGAGGTGCCGTCCGTTCGGCGCTAGGATCTTCGGTGATTTGGATCACGTCGAGTACGACTTCCTCATCCCCGTTCTTTGAACGCTTCTGCGCGTGATCTACAAAGGTATGTAGATGCAATCCAATCACTCGTTGCTAGATGAAATCATAGATGGATCTTGGTGAAACCGTAGGAAATTTTTTGTTTTCTACAACGTTCCCCAACAGTGGCATCATGAGCCAGGTTTATGCGTAGTTCTTCTTGCGTGAGTAGAACACAATTTGTTGTGGGCGTAGATGTTGTCAACCTTCTTGCCGCTACTAGTCTTATCTTGCTTCAACGGTATTGTGGGATGAAGCGGCCCGGACCAACCTTACATGTACGCTTATGTGAGACCGGTTCCACCGACTAACATGCACTAGTTGCATAAGGTGTGCGGGTGTCTGTCTCTCCCACTTTAGTTGGAGCGGATTCGATGAAAAGGGTCCTTATGAAGGGTAAATAGAAGTTGACAAATCATGTTGTGGCTTTCACGTAGGTAAGAAAACGTTCTTGCTAGAACCCTCTTGCAGCCACGTAAAACTTGCAACAACAATTAGAGGACGTCTAACTTGTTTTTGCAGCAAGTGCTTTGTGATATGATATGGCCAAAGTTGTGATGAATGATGAATGATATATATGTGATGTATGAGATGTTCATGCTATTGTAATAGTAATCACGACTTGCATGTCGATGAGTATGACAACCGGCAGGAGCCATAGGAGTTGTCTTTATTTTTTGTATGACCTGCGTGTCATTGAGAAACGCCATGTAAATTACTTTACTTTATTGCTAAACGCGTTAGCCATAGTAGTAGAAGTAATAGTTGGCGAGCAACTTCATGGAGACACGATGATGGAGATCATGATGATGGAGATCATGGTGTCATGCCGGTGACAAGATGATCATGGAGCCCCAAGATGGAGATCAAAGGAGCTATGTGATATTGGCCATATCATGTCACTTTTATTATTTGATTGCATGTGATGTTTATCATGTTTTTGCATCTTGTTTACTTAGAACGACGGTAGTAAATAAGATGATCCCTCATGATAATTTCAAGAAAGTGTTCCCCCTAACTGTGCACCGTTGCGACAGTTCGTTGTTTCGAAGCACCACGTGATGATCGGGTGTGATAGATTCTAACATTCACATACAACGGGTGTAAGACAGATTTACACATGCAAACACTTAGGTTGACTTGGCGAGCCTAGCATGTACAGACATGGCCTCGAAACACAGAAGACCGAAAGGTCGAGCATGAGTCGTATAGAAGATATGATCAACATGAAGATGTTCACCGATGTTGACTAGTCCGTCTCACGTGATGATCGGACACGGCCTAGTTAACTCGGATCATGTTATACTTAGATGACTGGAGGGATGTCTATCTAAGTGGGAGTTCATTGAATAATTTGATTAGATGAACTTAATTATCATGAACTTAGTCTAAAATATTTACAATATGTCTTGTAGATCAAATGGCCAACGTAGTCCTCAACTTCAACGCGTTCCTAGAGAAAACCAAGCTGAAAGACGATGGTAGCAACTACACGGACTGGGTCCGGAACCTGAGGATCATCCTCATAGCTGCCAAGAAAGATTATGTCCTACAAGCACCGCTAGGTGACGCACCTGTTCTCCCTGCAGAACAAGACGTTATGAACGCTTGGCAGGCACGTACCGATGACTACTCCCTCGTTCAGTGCGGCATGCTTTACAGCTTAGAGCCAGGGATCCAAAAATGTTTTGAGAGACACGAAGCATATGAGATGTTCGAAGAGCTGAAAATGGTTTTCCAAGCTCATGCTCGGGTCGAGAGATATCAAGTCTCCGACAAGTTCTTCAGCTGTAAGATGGAGGAAAACAGTTCTGTCAGTGAGCACATACTCACCATGTCTGGGTTGCATAACCGCTTGACTCAGCTGGGAGTTAATCTCCCGGATGACGCGGTCATTGACAGAATCCTTCAGTCGCTTCCACCGAGCTACAAGATCTTTGTGATGAACTTCAATATGCAGGGGATGGAAAAGACCATTCCTGAAGTATTTGCTATGCTGAAATCAGCAGAGGTAGAAGTCAAAAAGGAACATCAAGTGTTGATGGTGAATAAAACCACTAAGTTCAAAAAGGCTAAGGGTAAGAAGAACTTCAAGAAGGACGGCAAGGGAGTTGCCGCGCCCGGCAAGCAAGCTGCCGGGAAGAAGCCAAAGAATGGACCCAAGCCCGAGACTGAGTGCTTTTATTGCAAGGAAAGTGGTCACTGGAAGCGGAACTGCCCCAAATACTTAGCGGACAAGAAGGCCGGCAAAATGAAAGGTATATGTGATATACATGTAATTGATGTGTACCTTACCAGTACTCATAGTAGCTCCTGGGTATTTGATACCGGTGCAGTTGCTCACATTTCTAACTCAAAGCAGGAGCTTCGGAATAAGCGGAGACTAGCGAAGGACGAGGTGACGATGCGCGTCGGGAATGGTTCCAAGGTCGATGTGATCGCCGTCGGCACGCTACCTCTACATTTACCTATGGGATTAGTTTTGAACCTCAATAATTGTTATTTAGTGCCAAGTTTGAGCATGAACATTGTATCAGGATCTCATTTAATACGAGATGGCTACTCATTTAAATCTAAGGATAATGGTTGTTCTATTTATATGAGAGATATGTTTTATGGTCATGCTCCGATGGTGAATGGTTTATTCTTAATGAATCTTGAGCGTAATGCTACACATATTCATAGTGTGAGTACCAAAAGATGTAAGGTTGATAATGATAGTCCCACATACTTGTGGCGCTGCCGCCTTGGTCACATAGGTGTCAAACGCATGAAGAAGCTCCATGCAGATGGACTTTTAGAGTCTCTTGATTACGAATCATTTGACACATGCGAGCCATGCCTCATGGGTAAAATGACCAAGACTCCGTTCTCAGGAACAATGGAGCGAGCAACCAACTTATTGGAAATCATACATACTGATGTGTGCGGTCCAATGAGTGTTGAGGCTCGCGGTGGCTATCGTTATGTTCTCACCCTCACTGATGACTTGAGTAGATATGGGTATATCTATTTGATGAAACACAAGTCTGAGACCTTTGAAAAGTTCAAGGAATTTCAGAGTGAGGTTGAAAATCAACGTGACAGGAAAATCAAGTTCCTACGATCAGATCGTGGAGGAGAATACTTGAGTCACGAATTTGGCACACACTTAAGAAAATGTGGAATAGTTTCACAACTCACGCCACCTGGAACACCTCAGCGTAATGGTGTGTCCGAACGTCGTAATCGCACTCTATTAGATATGGTGCGATCTATGATGTCTCTTACCGATTTACCGCTATCTTTTTGGGGCTATGCTTTAGAGACTGCCGCATTCACTTTAAATAGGGCTCCGTCGAAATCCGTTGAGACGACACCGTATGAATTATGGTTTGGGAAGAAACCTAAGCTGTCGTTTCTAAAAGTTTGGGGATGCGATGCTTATGTCAAGAAACTTCAACCTGAAAAGCTCGAACCCAAGTCGGAAAAATGCATCTTCATAGGATACCCTAAAGAAACTATTGGGTATACCTTCTACCTCAGATCTGAAGGCAAGATCTTTGTTGCCAAGAATGGATCCTTTCTAGAGAAAGAGTTTCTCTCAAAAGAAGTAAGTGGGAGGAAAGTAGAACTTGATGAAGTATTACCTCTTGAACCGGAAAAAGGCGCAACTCAAGAAAATGTTCTTGAGGTGCCTGCACCGACTAGAGAGGAAGTTAATGATGATGATCAAGATACTTCTGATCAAGCTCCTACTGAAATTCGTAGGTCCACAAGGACACGTTCCGCACCAGAGTGGTACGGCAACCCTGTCTTGGAAATCATGTTGTTAGACAATGGTGAACCTTCGAACTATGAAGAAGCGATGGCAGGCCCGGATTCCGACAAATGGCTGGAAGCCATGAAATCCGAGATAGGATCCATGTATGAAAACGAAGTATGGACTTTGACTGACTTGCCCGTTGAGCGGCGAGCCATAGAAAATAAATGGATCTTGAAGAAGAAGACAGACGCGGATGGTAATGTGACCATCTATAAAGCTCGGCTTGTCGCTAAGGGTTATCGACAAGTTCAAGGGGTTGACTACGATGAGACTTTCTCACCGGTAGCGAAGCTGAAGTCCGTCCGAATCATGTTAGCAATTGCCGCATTCTATGATTATGAGATATGGCAAATGGACGTCAAAACGGCATTCCTTAATGGTTTCCTTAAGGAAGAATTGTGTATGATGCAGCCGGAAGGTTTTGTCGATCCTAAGAATGCTGACAAGGTGTGCAAGCTCCAACGCTCGATCTATGGGCTGGTGCAAGCATCTCGGAGTTGGAACATTCGCTTTGATGAGATGATCAAAGCGTTTGGGTTTACACAGACTTATCGAGAAGCCTGCGTTTACAAGAAAGTGAGTGGGAGCTCTGTAGCATTTCTCATATTATATGTAGATGACATACTTTTGATGGGAAATGATATAGAACTCTTGGACAGCATTAAGGCCTACTTGAATAAGAGTTTTTCAATGAAGGACCTTGGAGAAGCTGCTTATATATTAGGCATCAAGATCTATAGAGATAGATCGAGACGCCTCATAGGTCTTTCACAAAGCACATACCTTGATAAGATATTGAAGAAGTTCAATATGGATCAGTCTAAGAAGGGGTTCTTACCTATGTTACAAGGTGTGAAATTGAGCTCAGCTCAATGTCCGACCACGGCAGAAGATATAGAAGAGATGAGTGTCATCCCCTATGCCTCAGCCATAGGTTCTATTATGTATGCCATGCTGTGTACCAGACCTGATGTAAACCTTGCCGTAAGTTTCGTAGGAAGGTACCAAAGTAATCCCGGCAAGGAACACTGGACAGCGGTCAAGAATATCCTGAAGTACCTGAAAAGGACTAAGGAAATGTTTCTCGTTTATGGAGGTGACGAAGAGCTCGTCGTAAAGGGTTACGTCGACGCTAGCTTCGACACAGATCTGGATGACTCTAAGTCACAAACCGGATACGTGTATATTTTGAATGGTGGGGCAGTAAGCTGGTGCAGTTGCAAGCAGAGCGTCGTGGCGGGATCTACATGTGAAGCGGAGTACATGGAAGCCTCGGAGGCAGCACATGAAGCAATTTGGGTGAAGGAGTTCATCACCGACCTAGGAGTTATACCCAATGCGTCGGGGCCGATCAAGCTCTTCTGTGACAACACTGGAGCTATTGCACTTGCCAAGGAGCCCAGGTTTCACAAGAAGACAAGATACATCAAGCGTCGCTTCAACTCCATTCGTGAAAATGTTCAAGATGGAGACATAGATATTTGTAAAGTACATACGGACCTGAATGTAGCAGATCCGTTGACTAAACCTCTCCCTAGAGCAAAACATGATCAACACCAGAATTCCATGGGTGTTCGATTCATCACAATGCAACTAGATTATTGACTCTAGTGCAAGTGGGAGACTGTTGGAAATATGCCCTAGAGGCAATAATAAAAGCATTATTATTATATTTCCTTGTTCCTGATAATTGTCTTTTATTCATGCTATAATTGTGTTATCCGGAAATCGTAATGCATGTGTGAATAATAGACACCAACATGTCCCTAGTAAGCCTCTAGATGACTAGCTCGTTGATCAACAGATAGTCATGGTTTCCTGACTATGGACATTGGATGTCATTGATAACGAGATCACATCATTAGGAGAATGATGTGATGGACAAGACCCAATCCTAAACATAGCACAAGATCGTATAGTTCGTTTGCTAGAGTTTTCCAATGTCAAGTATCTTTTCCTTAGACCATGAGATCGTGTAACTCCCGGATACTGTAGGAGTGCTTTGGGTGTACCAAATGTCACAACGTAACTGGGTGACCATAAAGGTATACTACGGGTATCTCCGAAAGTGTCTGTTGGGTTGACACGGATCAAGACTGGGATTTGTCACTCCGTATGACGGAGAGGTATCACTGGGCCCACTCGGTAATGCATCATCATTATGAGCTCAAAGTGACCAAGTGTCTGGTCACGGGATCATGCATTACTGTACGAGTAAAGTGACTTGCCGGTAACAAGATTGAACGAGGTATTGGGATACCGACGATCGAATCTCAAGCAAGTAACATACCGATTGACAAAGGGAATTGTATACGGGGTTGCTTGAATCCTCGACATCGTGGTTCATCCAATGATATCATCGAGGAGCATGTGGGAGCCAACATGGGTATCCAGATCCCGCTGTTGGTTATTGACTGGAGAGCAATCTCGGTCATGTCTACATGTCTGCCGAACCCGTAGGGTCTACACAATTAAGGTTCGGTGACGCTAGGGTTGTAGGGATATGTATGTGCAGTAACCCGAATGTTGTTCGGAGTCCCGGATGAGATCCCGGATGTCATGAGGAGTTCCGGAATGGTCCGGAGGTGAAGAATTATATATAGGAAAAGCAGTTTCGGCCATCGGGGGAGTTTCGGGGGTCACCGGTATTATACCGGGACCACCGGAAGGTTCCCGGGGGTCCATCGGGTGGGGCCACCCATCCCGGAGGGCCCCATGGGCTGAAGTGGGGAGGGGAACCAGCCCTTAGTGGGCTGGTGCGCCCCCCAAGGCCCACCCCTTGTGCCTAGGGTTGAAACCCTAGGGTGGGGGGGGGGCTCCCCGCTTGCCTTGGGGGGCACTCCACCCCCTTGGCCGCCGCCCCCCTAGGAGATTGCATCTCCTAGGGCCGGTGCCCCCCTAGGCTCCCTATATATAGTGGGGGGAGGGAGGGCCTCTCCCCCTACGCCATTGGTGCCTCCCTCTCACTCTCCAACACCTCTCCCTTCTCCATAGAGCTTGGCGAAGCCCTGCCGGAGTACTGCAGCTCCATCACCACCACGCCGTCGTGCTGCTGCTGGAGCCATCTTCCTCAACCTCTCCTTCCCCCTTGCTGGAGCAAGAAGAAGGAGGCGTTACACTGACCGTACGTGTGTTGAACACGGAGGTGCCGTCCGTTCGGCGCTAGGATCTTCGGTGATTTGGATCACGTCGAGTACGACTTCCTCATCCCCGTTCTTTGAACGCTTCCGCGCGTGATCTACAAAGGTATGTAGATGCAATCCAATCACTCATTGCTAGATGAACTCATAGATGGATCTTGGTGAAACCGTAGGAAATTTTTTGTTTTCTGCAACGCTCCCCAACACAAATAGCCTGCAAACGCGATAGCTGCGCTATAGCTGCCCGGGAGCCTCGCCGCTAAGCTATGGTTGTTGCCGCGAAAACCTCAACATATCCTTCTAAATGGCAGAAAAATCAGCAAAAACCTCTAGAAATCATCTCCCCCACCAGAAAATTTTCTGCTATTTGCCGCTATAGCTGCTGGGAGATGCCGCCGCGAAATCGTTTCTCTTGTGATTTTAATCATTTTTTACCTACTACTATAAAATCTATCAGGTCTGTTTGCATTGCAATTTTTTAAATAGACTGAAGTACGAACCATAGATTCATGTTTTGTGGCTTAAAGTGTTTCATAGTTTCTATTCTTTTTGTGGTTATTCAGGAGTAAGAACAAATTGTACTTATTCAGGACTTAAAACAAAATATCGAGGGATACGAAATCACTCTGCTCTTTGATCCAGATATGAGATATCCCCACATAATGATCGCCTATTCTTATACCCAAATCACCACAAGTATCATCATATCTTTGTGCCTTAGGTAGCTATCATTGCAAAGGGCCTAACCAATAAGAGGTGCTTCTAGGCTATTACAGCAGTGGAAATCAACAAGTTCCATGCACATGAAAACACTGTGGATTGCACTTGTAGTGCTGCTGTCAGCAGAGTTGTGTGCGTTAAGGCAATGGCGAGGCATAAGGCATAATGAGCAAGAAATGTCCATCGGAGGAAGCAAATGGCTGATTGCTTTGACCTACTTGGGCTTGATTTGGGATAGGCCTTCAGTTGGTAACCAGCCATTGAACTATAAAACTTATATATAATATAATATCAATACATCAGTACAACCATTTGTAAGATGCGTGCATTAAGCAAGTCTTATTGGGATGTATGAGCTATTAAACTTGACTTGAAATGAACTTTGTATTTAACAAAAGAACGAGTGGTTGGAATTTGCGAAAACATCAAATTGCATCTTCACTTTTCTGATGATACAAGTGCTATACGGTATTCTTACGCTTCTCTCTTCACTGGTCGGATATACGCCTCTGAGCTGCAACATCAAGTTATTACTTTTCATCATCTACGAGTTAGCAAAAGAACTTCAATTGCATTCTTTGTTCTTTAGTACACATGATTAGGACATGAACTGTTATTCAACCCTAGCATTTTGTGGTACATATACTTACTAATTAAGCGCCAAACCACTACTACAAGCAATTATTTTGAGACTAAGACGAAAGGTATGACCACCCCACACCCACACTGATGACGAGCCCAAAGTTTTCCTAGAATCAAACCTCTTTCAGGGAAACCCTAAGCTAGCTAGGACCAGGCGGCGGCGAGGGAAACCACAAAGAGGCGAGCGACCGCGGGTGGCGGGCTAGCGGCCTGGCAAAAGAGGGAGATGCAGAAGGAAGGGGATACCATACAGCCTCGTCCCAAGAAGAATTGAGCTGACCTGGCTGATGAGCTCGAGTTCTTCACGGAGCTCCGCAACACGCTGATGAACAAGGAGAGGTTTGATTCTTCCAACTCCTACTGTAGTTTGGGCACACATAAGGGACTTGGTTTTGTCGGCAATCGTGTCAAGGTCTTGCGCAAGCGTCTGGGGATAACCGCCGGAACTTCCCATAGTTCCCCCGCGATCTCTGATCCGACTGACCCCTTGGAGAAGCATGTGAATGATCTCAGTTCGACAATAGGAGCAGATCCAATTCAAGATGATGGTGATGGTAGTGCTGATGGCTGCGGTGATGAGGAGGAAGAGGATGAGATGGAGTGGGGCAAGCCAGCCATGGAGGAGGAGGAGGAAGTCCGAAGGATCACCGTGTTGGGGAACGTAGCAGAAATTCAAAATTTTCCTACGTGTCACCAAGATCGATCCATGGAGAAACTGAAAGTGCAACTATCCCTAGGTGGTTTTGGTAATTCATAACAACATATAGCTCATTGAGCTAATGCTATTCCAAGATAATTATTTCAGGAAAGCTCAATGATTGGCATGGCATGGATGTGAAAGTGGAACCCTCAAAATGCTAAGGACAAAGGATTGGCTCAAGCTCAAAAGCTCAAGACTCTTCATTTTATATTTTAGTGATCCAAGATCACATTGAGTCTTTAGGAAAAGCCAATACTATCAAGGAGGGATGAGGTGTTGCTTAATGAGCCTCTTGCTTCATGTGCTTAGTGATATGCTCCAAAACCCTCAACTACTTTCCCATATCCACATATGACCTAAACCCTAAGCCAAACTCGGTCCTACCGATTCTTCCTATCCGGCGCCACCGAGTTTTCATTTGTCATAAGCCACTACCGAACCCTAGGAATTTGGTCCTACCGATAGGGATCTCGGTCTCACCGAGATGGAGTTGCAAACTCTCTGTTTCCCTTTCGTAACTTTTCGGTCTCACCGAAAGAGCGAATCGGTCCCACCGAGATTGCAATGTAAATTCAGTGTTTCCCCTTTGTAACTTTTTGGTCTCACCGAAAGAGCAAATTGGTCCCACCGAGTTTGCCTGACCAACTCTCTGGTTATCTAATTACCAAATTCGGTCTCACCGAGTTTGTGTAATCGGTCTCACCGAGTTTATATTATGCCTAAAGCCTAACCATATCGGTCCTACTGAGTTGCATGTCAGTCCCACCGAAAATCTCTAACGGTCACTAGGTTTACATTTTCGGTCCGACCGAGTTTTTTGATTCGGTCCCACCGAGATTGGAAAACTGTGTGTAACGGTTGGATTTTGTGTGGAGGCTATATATACCCCTCCACCTCCTCTTCACTCGTGGAGAGAGCCATCATAACACATACACCATTCCAACTCATATGTTCTGAGAGAGAACCACCTACTCATGTGTTGAGACCAAGACATTCCATTCCTACCATATGAATCTTGATCTCTAGCCTTCCCAAGTTGCTTTCCACTCAAATCTTCTTTCCACCAAATCCAAATTCTATGAGAGAGAGTTGAGTGTTGGGGAGACTATCATTTGAAGCACAAGAGCAAGGAGTTCATTACCTACACACCATTTGTTACTTCTTGGAGAGTGGTGTCTCCTAGATTGGCTAGGTGTCACTTGGGAGCCTCCGACAAGATTGTGGAGTTGAACCAAGGAGTTTGTAAGGGCAAGGAGATCGCCTACTTCGTGAAGATCTACCGCTAGTGAGGCAAGTCCTGTGTGGGCGATGGCCATGGTGGGATAGACAAGGTTGCTTCTTCGTGGACCCTTTGTGGGTGGTTGCTTCTTCGTTGACCCTTCGTGGGTGGAGCCCTGTGTGGACTCGCGCAACCATTACCCTTGGGTGGAGCCCTGTGTGGACTCGCGCAACTGTTACCCTTCGTGGGTTGAAGTCTCCATCAACGTGGATGTAGGATAGCACCACCTATCCGAACCACGGGAAAAACATCCGTGTCTCCAATTGCGTTTGAATTCTCCAAACCCTTCCCTTTACATTCTTGCAAGTTGCATGCTTTACTTTCCGCTGCCTATATACTCTTTGCATGCTTGCTTGAATTATGTGATGATTGCTTGACTTGTCCTAAATTAGCTAAAATCTGCCAAGAACTAAAATTGGGAAAAGGTTAAGTTTTTATTGGTCAAGTAGTCTAATCACCCCCCTCTAGACATACTTTCGATCCTACAAGTGGTATCAGAGCTTTGGTCTCCATTTGCTTTGATCTCCATAGCTTTGGTGGTCATAGCCTTGGTTTCACAACCTAGCAGAGTATGGCGTCTAGCAAGGGAAATTATCATCGTAGAGGTGCTTACTTTGATGGTACTAATTTTGCTAGTTGGAAGCATAAAATGAAAATGCATATTCTTGGGCATAACCCCGCTGTTTGGGCTATTGTATGTGTTGGCTTGCAAGGTGACTTCTTTGATGGGAGAGAACCAAACCGTGAAGCTACCGCAGATGAGTTGAAGATGTTGCAATACAATGCTCAAGCTTGTGATATTCTCTTCAACGGATTGTGCCCCGAAGAATTCAACAAAATCAGTCGTCTTGAGAATGCAAAGGAAATTTGGGACACTTTGATTGATATGCACGAAGGTACCGACTCCGTCAAGGAATCCAAGTTGGATGTGCTTCAAAGCCAACTTGACAAGTTCAAGATGAAGGATGGTGAAGGTGTCGCTGAAATGTACTCTAGGCTTGCTCTCATCACAAATGAGATTGCTGGCTTAGGAAGTGAAGAGATGACCGATAGATTCATCATCAAGAAGATTCTAAGAGCCTTGGATGGAAAATATGATACCGTGTGCACATTGATCCAAATGATGCCAAATTACAAAGATCTCAAGCCAACGGAGGTGATTGGAAGAATTGTTGCTCATGAGATGTCACTTAAGGATAAAGAGGAACTTCACAACAAATCAAGTGGTGCCTATAAAGCCTCATGTGAAGCCCCTACATCATCAAGTGAGAAACAAGACTTCAATGAAGAATTGAGCTTAATGGTGAAGAACTTCAACAAGTTCTACAAGAGTAGAAGCAAAGATAGAAGCTTCAAGTCAAGGTCCTACAATGACAAAAGATCTTCTAGTCGAGAGCGAAACTGCTACAATTGTGGAAGACCCGGACACTATTCCAATGAGTGTACGGCTCCATACAAGAGAAGAGAAGATTCTCCAAGAAGAAGAAGCAAAGAATCACCACCAAGAGAGAGAAGGAGTAGAGATGATCGTTATGAACGAAGATACTCACGGAGAAGCAAGGATTCGGAAAGGAAGTAAAATCATCAAGGAGATACACAAGACGAAGACATCAAGCTCATGTTGGTGAATGGGTATCCGGCTCCGACTCCGACAGCCACTCCGAGAGAAGTTATCACTCCGACTCCGAAGATACTCAAGATGAAGGTATTGCCGGTCTAGCACTTGTGTCAACCAACTCGTACGACATATTTGACTCACCAAACGAAGGAATTGGAAGATGCTTCATGTCCAAAGGTCCTAAGGTAACACACCCCGAGTATGTTGATTTCAATAGTGACGAAGATGACTTGTTAGTTGATGATTTGCTTGTTGACAACTCTAGTGATGAATACTATGATGAAACGTCAATTAATCATGCTAATCAAGATAAAATGAATGACAATGATAAGGAGAAGATTGAGGCTCTAACTAAAGAACTAAACACTCTTAAGTTAGCTCATGAAACTATCTTCGAAGATCATCAAGAACTTTTAAGAGCTCATGAGAAATTACGCTTTGAAAAGCTCAATCTTGAGCAAGAGCATGAGTTCTTAAAAGCAATCAATGATGATCTCCGCAAGAAAAGTTCTTCTTACATTGCCAAGCGTTTACTCTTATCCACTTACATGCCTCAAGTCAAGTCTAGTAACAAGAACAAGAAAGATTCTTCCTCTAGCAGTAACAATGATCATGTTAAATCCAATATTGTTGCTTCTAGTAGTTCTCTTGATTCTACTAATGATTCTCTTAGCCAAGTTACACTTGAGCAAGAAAATAGCTTATTGAAGGGAATTATAGAGAAAGGAGTGTACAAAAGCCTTGACGGGAGTAAGCAATTCGAGGAAATTGTGCGCAAGCAAGGAATGCACCGGAAGAATCAAGGTGTTGGTTTTGAACGAAAGTTCAATGCCAATGGAGTTGAGTGGGAAGAAGATCAATACCCCAAGACAAAGTTTATTCCTCAACAAGAGAAGTATGATACTTCTTTCAAGGGGACACAAGCTCAAGATGATCTTCCACCACAAGACTACAAGCAAAAAGGCAAGGACAAGCTTCAAGAGGAAATTGACGCATTTGAAGAAGCTCCAAAGACCTTAGTCAAGTGGATTCCCAAGACTACTTCAAGTTCCACTTCATCAAGTACGACTACAACTCCAAGGATTCCCATCAAGATGATGTGGATCCAAAAGAAGAAGAACTAGAGAGTTCTTGAGGGTGACTCCGCTATCATACTTCACTCTTATCATTTTGGCAAGAACAAGTGCAATCAACTTCCACATCTTGCACTAGTTCAAGGAGTCACAAACCCTCTTGTTGGTAAGACAAGGGACAAGGTAACCTAAAAGTTTTCATGGACATCATCTTGTGTGTGCATCACTCTATGTCTATGGATATCCTTGTTTGTTCCTTGTGGGACTAACCCATGTAGGTATTGAAAGTGCAATTCACTCAAATGGATAGCTCCAAGTGATCTACATCAACATTGAGCATCCACATCTTCAACATCTACATGAAGTCATCATCGACAAAACCCAAGGTTAGTTCATCCCTCTTAGGGGGGATATCACATCTAGGGGGAGCTTTACTCTAAGACTTGAGCTAAAGCAACTCTAAAGATGTGAACACAACAATGCTTTATGTAAAAGTGGTAACCCCACTTGAGCTTAAACGATGAGTATGACCTATGATCAAGTGTTCTCACTTGACTCCTAAGTCAATATACTCATATATAGATGACCTAGTCATCGCAAATTGCTTGATAGATGCTAGAATTGGTTGTGCATGCCTTGTCACATATTTCATTTGCCATCTTATTGTGTGAGCATGCTGGTTGCATCTTTTACTCATTCGAGGACATCCACTTGTTGTTTTGATTGTTTGGTTTTATCTTCTTCTGCCAAGTGGATGGATAAGAATGCCTAAGAACCTCCTCTAGCTATTTATGCTTTTCTCGTCTCAAACTCTATTCATGCTGCATCACAAAATTTGATCAAGTCAGATTCGAACCACTCTGTGTGAGGAGCGCTCGGAGTCCCCGATTCGTCATAGACTTAAAATTCCAAAACCTCTTTATGATTCTCGGTCTGACCGATACCCCACTTTCGGTCCTACCGAGATCATTAAGTTGATCTAGGTTTTCGATCTCGGTGCAACCGATTTGAACCTTTCGGTCACACCGAGTTTCAGTAACTACCCGCAGTTATGAATCTCGGTGCCACCGAGTTGTTCCACTCGGTCACACCGACAGGGTCGGGCTATATATATTCACGGGCAAAATTTTGGAAATTTCTTTGAACCCCTTCGCCCGCGCGATAGCCTGCTCCACCCTCGTGGTCTCCGGATCGTCTTCTCGCCGCCAGCCGCCTCCAGTCGCTGGTCTCCGTCGCCGTCAACGGGAATTCTGCCCCGCCGTTGCCGCCGTAGCGAGTCTCCGCCGAACTAGGGTATGGACTCGATCTTTGTGCTATTCCCCAATCTGATTCCTAGCACATTGTGATCATATTGATTCTAGCCATGTTTGATAAACTTCTATCCAGTCAATGAACTCATAGATTAGGTTTGATTCAAAAATTCTAGGTTTAGGTTTCCACCGAAACCATCTCGGACCCACCGAGTTGAAAAACTCGGTCCCACTGATTTGGCTTATGCCATTGCACAAGTGAGACTCGGTCTGACTGAGAATTACTTATCGGTGTGACCGATTTTGGAACTCTGTGAAACCCTAGCAGTCTCGGTGCCACCGAACTGTGACTCGGTCCAACCGAATTCACCAGTTCAGGTGCCAAAACTGCTTCGGTATCACCGACTTTAAAAATCGGTAGATCCGAGATGATTTCAGTGGGAAACTAAAACTATGTTTTTTGGATCATTCTTTTGCAAAAAATCTCTGCACTTTGTGATGCTCATCCACTCTATCTCATCTATAACCTATTCAGAGGGTCAGCAGTCAGAGTTTGCAGCATGTCTGATCAAAGTGATAGCCAGAACATATCAGAGCAGCAGGCGCACATGAGTGAGGGCGCTAGTCCCTTAAGTTCTTCAGATGAGGGCAGCAGGAGCACCCCTAGCAACTTGCCAAAGGCTGCCACGAGACAGAGGAAGAAGAGAACTTCAGACTCCGAAGATGAAGACTATGTGGCAGAGGAAGAGGCCACTTCCAAGAGAGTTGAGCCAGCTCAAGGCACAAAGCCAGGCCTAAAGATCAAAAGGCCAGCAGGCAGGCAGCCCATGTCAAAGGCAAGAGCCTCAACTGAGAAGCCCACTCCCCAAGAGCCAGTTGCTGCAGAAGGCAAGAAGAGGAAGGAAAGGGTCAAGAAGACCGTAGCCAGAGTGCTAGGAAAGGCTTCCATCATGGAAGAGGAAGAGGAAGAAGAGGTAGCTGCACCAGCACCCAAGGCACCCAAGCTGATGGGTGATGCCATAAGATCAGGGGCTACTGCATCTAAGCCCAAAGCTGCCTCCAAGCCCAAGTCTGCACCCAAGAGGAATGCAAGGAGCATTCCTGCAGCTGAGAAGAACAAGGCCCCAGTGCCTGAGACTGTTGCTGAAGAAGAGGAAGAGAATGTTCTGAGAAAGCTCAAGCCCAAGATCCCAGACCACAACGATGCTCATCCTGTGGCTGAGGACATGAAGCTCAGGAGAGATTCAGGGCTGAGGAAGTGGAGAGAAGCAGATCCGTATGCTTCAAGGAGAAGGACTGCCGTGGATTACAGATTTCACACCAAGGAACAGCAGGACTTCTATGAGACAGTGCTGCTAGATAAGAAGCCCATTGTCTGTGACATGAGATGGGTCGACTGGACCTACATGAGGGAGAAGGAGGAACACTACCCGGGAGTATATGACAGCTTTAGTGCTTGTGGAGTTGCTGACTTTGTTGGGTAGAAGCTCACAAAGTGGAACGAGGAACTGATCATGCAATTCTACTCCACGGCACACTTTTACCCAGATGGAAAGATCACATGGATGTCTGAGGGTACAAGGTACCAATCTACAGTGGTTGAGTGGGCACAGCTCATTAATGCCCCAGAGGAGCATGATGATGACTTGGACATATATGCCAAGAAGAAAATGGACCACAATTCCATGTCCAATATGTATAAGGAAATTCCAAATGAGGCACTTGACACTTTCAAATTTGGCTCAGTGCACTATCTTTTGTCAGGACTGCCAACCATCAATTGGATCTTGAGGCACACCTTGTTGCCCAAGTCAGGTGATCACAAGATGATCAGAGGCCATGCGATCAACTTGCTACATGTATTTGATGTGCCTCAGAAGTTCAAGGTGATGAGCCTCATAGTGGAAACTATCAAAAGGACTACAGCAGATCAGAAGAAGAGTTGCGGATATGCCCCTCAGATCCAGGAGCTCATCAACTCTAAAATGGGCACAGACATATACTTATTGGACAAGGAACACCTGCCCATCCGTCCAGATTTTGAGGATAACCAAGTGGTCATGACTGAGAATGAGACATCATCAGTTCAAGCACAAGCAAAGAAGGAGAAGGCAAGAAAGGAGAAAGCTGCCAAGATGCCAACTCAAGAGGAGGCATCTGAGTATTTCTTGAAGACTAAACAAGAGCAACTTGGTTACTTGATTGCATCCACGCTGAGGATTGAGCAAAGTCTGGTCACCCTCACTCAGAATCAGCAGAGCCTAGAGAGAATCATGGAACAGAAGTTCTATGACTTGGATGTCAAAGTGACGGAAGTTCAGTCTGCAGTGGAGCAGCTCCAGGAGGACATGCAGGAGAGGAGAGGCAGGACTACCACTCATGCCTTTGCCAGAGTGCCACGAGGCCCGAGGTCATCTGCCGTGCCAGTTGCTGACACCAGAGCCACCATTTCAGCACCAGCTACAGCCTCAGTTCCACCAGCTTCAGCATCTACTTCAGCTCCAACTCCAGCGTCTACTTCAGCGTCTACCGAAACCTTCGTCCTTGGAGTGATCCGGACTCCACCACCACCAGAAGATCAAGCCTGAGCGTCAATCTAGCACTATGCATTTTCTAGGAACTTTTTGGTAACTTGTTGCCAAAGGGGGAGAAGATGTATAGATCATAGGCTTCGAGAGAGAGTGTGTTGCTTTTCTCTCTTGCTTTATTTGGTGGTTTTTCGAACTTGTTTGCTTTTGAGTGCTTGAGATACTACGTCATTATTTGTGAGACATTGATGATCATGTGTTTGCTCATAAGCTACAATTAATGTTTGCTTAATGCTATTATCTTATCTATCTTATGTGATCATTCACTATTCTTGGTGAGGAGTGCATGTATTTCATTCTTATCATTTTAAGCGCTCCACCAAGATGTGTGTGACATGGAAGAGTAACCCATGACTCTAACTCCTTGTGCATTTTCAGTCCAAAGCAAATTTTAAATATGCACAAATTTAGGGGGAGCTCTTACTTATCACATACTTCTCAAAGCAACGATATATTTCATGCTTATTATCATTTGTCGAAGCTTTAATCTATATGTTGTCATCAGTTACCAAAAAGGGGGAGATTGAAAGTGCAACTATCCCTAGGTGGTTTTGGTAATTCATAACAACATATAGCTCATTGAGCTAATGCTATTCCAAGATAATTATTTCAGGAAAGCTCAATGATTGGCATGGCATGGATGTGAAAGTGGAACCCTCAAAATGCTAAGGACAAAGGATTGGCTCAAGCTCAAAAGCTCAAGACTCTTCATTTTATATTTTAGTGATCCAAGATCACATTGAGTCTTTAGGAAAAGCCAATACTATCAAGGAGGGATGAGGTGTTGCTTAATGAGCCTCTTGCTTCATGTGCTTAGTGATATGCTCCAAAACCCTCAACTACTTTCCCATATCCACATATGACCTAAACCCTAAGCCAAACTCGGTCCTACCGATTCTTCCTATCCGGCGCCACCGAGTTTTCATTTGTCATAAGCCACTGCCAAACCCTAGCAATTCGGTCCTACCGATAGGGATCTCGGTCTCACCGAGATGGGGTTGCAAACTCTCTGTTTCCCTTTCGTAACTTTTTGGTCTCACCGAAAGAGTGAATCGGTCCCACCGAGATTGCAATGTAAATTCAGTGTTTCCCCTTTGTAACTTTTCGGTCTCACCGAAAGAGCAAATCGGTCCCACCGAGTTTGCCTGACCATCTCTCTGGTTAGATAATTACCAAATTCGGTCTCACCGAGTTTGTGTAATCGGTCTCACCGAGATTACGTTATGCCCAAACCCTAACCATATCGGTCCTACCGAGTTGCATGTCAGTCCCACCGAAAATCTCTAACGGTCACTAGGTTTACATTTTCGGTCCGACCGAGTTTGTTGATTCGGTCCCACCGAGATTGGAAAACTGTGTGTAACGGTTGGATTTTGTGTGGAGGCTATATATACCCCTCCACCTCCTCTTCACTCGTGGAGAGAGCCATCAGAACACATACACCATTCCAACTCATATGTTCTGAGAGAGAACCACCTACTCATGTGTTGAGACCAAGACATTCCATTCCTACCATATGAATCTTGATCTCTAGCCTTCCCAAGTTGCTTTCCACTCAAATATTCTTTCCACCAAATCCAAATTCTATGAGAGAGAGTTGAGTGTTGGGGAGACTATCATTTGAAGCACAAGAGCAAGGAGTTCATTACCTACACACCATTTGTTACTTCTTGGAGAGTGGTGTCTCCTAGATTGGCTAGGTGTCACTTGGGAGCCTCCAACAAGATTGTGGAGTTGAACCAAGGAGTTTGTAAGGGCAAGGAGATCGCCTACTTCGTGAAGATCTACCGCTAGTGAGGCAAGTCCTGTGTGGGCGATGGCCATGGTGGGATAGACAAGGTTGCTTCTTCGTGGACCCTATGTGGGTGGTTGCTTCTTCGTGGACCCTTCGTGGGTGGAGCCCTGTGTGGACTCGCACAACCGTTACCCTTGGGTGGAGCCCTGTGTGGACTCGCGCAACCGTTACCCTTCGTGGGTTGAAGTCTCCATCAACGTGGATGTAGGATAGCACCACCTATCCGAACCACGGGAAAAACATCCGTGTCTCCAATTGCGTTTGAATTCTCCAAACCCTTCCCTTTACATTCTTGCAAGTTGCATGCTTTACTTTCCGCTGCCTATATACTCTTTGCATGCTTGCTTGAATTATGTGATGATTGCTTGACTTGTCCTAAATTAGCTAAAATCTGCCAAGAAGTAAAATTGGGAAAAGGTTAAGTTTTTATTTGGTCAAGTAGTCTAATCACCCCCCTCTAGACATACTTTCGATCCTACAGAAACTAGAAACGAGGGGAAGGAGAGTGGATCTACATACCCTTGTAGATCGCTATGCGGAAGCGCTCAAGAGAACGGAGTTGAAGGAGTCGTACTCGTCGTGATCCAAATCACCGGAGATCCTAGTGCCGAACAGACGGCACCTCCGCGTTCAACACACTACAGCCCGGTGACGTCTCCCATGCCTTGATCCAGCAAGGAGAGAGGGAGAGGTTGAGGAAGACTCCATCCAGCAGCAGCACAACGGCGTGGTGGTGGTGGAGGAGCGTGGTACTCCAGCAGGGCTTTCGCCAAGCACTGCAAGAGACGAGGAGGGAGAGGCGTAGGGCTGCACCAACAGGGAGAGGAACTCATGTGTTTTGGGCAGCCCAAACCTCAACTATGTATAGGGGAAGGGGAGGGGCTGCGCCCCCACCTAGGGTTCCCTCCCTAGGGGTGGCGGCAGCCCCCTAGATCCCATCTAGGGGCGGCCAAGGGGAGGGGAGAGGGGGAGGCGCACCAGGGTGGGCCTTAGGGCCCATCTGCCCTAGGGTTTGCCCCCTTCCTCTCTTCCTTGCGCCTTGGGCCTTGGTGGGGGGGCGCACCAGCCCACCTGGGGCTGGTCCCCTCCCACACTTGGCCCATGCAGCCCTCTGGGGCTTGTGGCCCCACTTGGTGGACCCCCGGGACCCTCCCGGTGGTCCCGGTACGTCACCTATAAAACCCGAAACTTTTCCGGTGACCAAAATAGGACTTCCCATATATAAATCTTTACCTCCGGACCATTCCGGAACTCCTCGTGACGTCCGAGATCTCATCCGGGACTCCGAACAACATTCGGTAACAACATACAAACTTCCTTTATAACCCTAGCATCATCGAACCTTAAGTGTGTAGACCCTACGGGTTCGGGAACCATGCAGACATGACCGAGACGTTCTCCGGTCAATAACCAACAGCGGGATCTGGATACCCATGTTGGCTCCCACATGCTCCACGATGATCTCATCGGATGAACCACGATGTCAAGGACTTAATCAATCCCGTATACGATTCCCTTTGTCTATCGGTACGATACTTGCCCGAGATTCGATCGTCGGTATCCCGATACCTTGTTCAATCTCGTTACCGGCAAGTCTATTTACTCGTTCCGTAACACATCATCCCGTGATCAACTCCTTGGTCACATTGTGCACATTATGATGATGTCCTACCGAGTGGGCCCAGAGATACCTCTCCGTTTACACGGAGTGACAAATCCCAGTCTTGATTCGTGCCAACCCAACAGACACTTTCAGAGATACCTGTAGTGTACCTTTATAGCCACCCAGTTACGTTGTGACGTTTGGCACACCCAAAGCACTTACGGTATCCGGGAGTTGCACAATCTCATGGTCTAAGGAAATGATACTTGACATTAGAAAAGCTTTAGCATACGAACTACATGATCTTGTGCTAGGCTTAGGATTGGGTCTTGTCCATCACATCATTCTCCTAATGATGTTATCCCATTATCAACGACATCCAATGTCCATGGTTAGGAAACCGTAACCATCTATTGATCAACGAGCTAGTCAACTAGAGGCTTACTAGGGACATGGTGTTGTCTATGTATCCACACATGTGTCTGAGTTTCCTATCAATACAATTCTAGCATGGATAATAAACGATTATCATGAACAAGGAAATATAATAATAATCAATTTATTATTGCCTCTAGGGCATATTTCCAACAGTCTCCCACTTGCACTAGAGTCAATAATCCAGTTCACATCGATATGTGATTAACACTCAAGGTCACATCCCCATGTGACTAACACCCAAAGAGTTCTGGGTTTGATCATGTTATGCTTGTGAGAGAGGTTATAGTCAACGGGTC
This sequence comes from Triticum dicoccoides, assembly GCF_002162155.2. Classification (NCBI taxonomy): domain Eukaryota; kingdom Viridiplantae; phylum Streptophyta; class Magnoliopsida; order Poales; family Poaceae; genus Triticum; species Triticum dicoccoides. The sequence goes on from NC_041382.1 coordinate 771,704,391, forward strand.
TAAAACATTCAGATCCGTATGTACTCCGCAAATTTCTATGTCATCTTGTAGATGCAACTACTACGCTACATTTGGAGCTATTCCAAATAACTGTTCTACTATACGAATCTAGTTTATTACTCAGAATAATCTGGATTAGTGTCAAAGTTTGCATCGGCGTAACCCTTTACGACGAACTCTTTTACCACCTCCATAATCAAGAAAAATTCCTTAGTCCACTAGTTACTAAGGATAACTTTGACCGTTGTCCTGTGATCCATTCTTGGATCACTCTTGTACCCATTGACTGACTCATGGCAAGGCACATTTCAGGTGCGGTACACACCATAGCATACTGTAGAGCCTATGTCTTAAGCATAGGGGACGACCTTCGTCCTTTCTCTCTATTCTGCCGTGGTCGAGCTTTAAGTCTTAAGTTCATACCTCACAACTCAGGCAAGAACTCCTTCTTTGACTGATCCATCTTGAATACCTTCAAGATCATGTCAAGGTATGTGCTCATTTGAAAGTACCATTAAGCGTTTTGATCTATCCTTATAGATCTTGATGCTCAATGTTCAAGTAGCTTATCCAGGCTTTCCATTAAAAAAACACTTTTCAAATAACTCTGCATGCTTTCTAGAAATTCTACATCATTTCCGATCAACAATATGTTAACAACATATACTCATCAGAAATTCTATAGTGCTCCCACTCACTTCTTTGGAAGTACAAGTTTCTCATAAACTTTGTATACACCCAAAATCTTTGATCATCATCAAAGCGTATATTCCAACTC
>NC_041382.1:771706483-771707025 GCF_002162155.2 Triticum dicoccoides
GAATCCAGGCCCACCACCGTTTCTCCATAGCTCATAGGTTCATTGTTGTCTAGCAACATGACTTCCAATACAGGATTACGTACCACTCTGAAGTAGCACGCATCCTTGTCATCCCACGAGGTTTGGTAGTGACTTGATCTGAAGTTTCATGATCACTATCATAAGCTTCCACTTCAATTGGTGTAGGTGCCACAGGAACAACTCCCTGTGCCCTGCCACACACTAGTTGAAGAGACGGTTCAATAACCTCATCAAGTCTCCACCATCCTCCCACTCAATTCTTTCGAGAGAAACTTTTCCTCGAGAAAGGACCCGATTCTAGAAACAATCCCTTATTGCTTTCGGATCTGATACAAGAGGTATACCCAACTGTTTTGGGTGTCCTATGAAGATGCATTTATCCACTTTGGGTTCGAGCTTATCAGCCTGAAACTTCTCCACATAAGCGTCGCAGCCCCAAACTTTTAAGAAATGACAGCTTAGGTTTCTCTAAACCATAGTTCATACGGTGTCATCTCATCGGAATTACGTGGTGCCCTATT
>NC_041382.1:771707446-771708184 GCF_002162155.2 Triticum dicoccoides
AATTACTTGAACCTTTCAATAATTCAGACTCATGATTCATCAAGTAAATATACTCAACATCTACTCAAATCATCTGTGAAGTAAGAACATAATGATATCCACTACATGCCTCAGCACTCATTGGACTGCACACATCAAAATGTATTACTTCCAACAAGTTGCTTTCTAGTTCCATTTTACTGAAAACGAGGCTTTCAGTCATCTTGCCCATGTGGTATGATTTGCATGTCTCAAGTGATTCAAAATCAAGTGAGTCCAAACGGTCCATTTGCATGGAGTTTCTTCATGCATATACACCAATAGACATGGTTCGCATGTCTCAAACTTTTCAAAAACGAGTGAGTCCAAAGATCCATCAACATGGAGCTTCTTCATGCGTTTTATACCGATATGACTTAAGTGGCAGTGCCACAAGTAGGTGGTACTATCATTACTATCTTATATCTTTTGGCATGAACAAGTGTATCACTACAATCGAGATTCAATAAACCATTCATTTTAGGTGCAAGACCATTGAAGGTATTACTCAAATGAATAGAGTAACCATTATTCTCCTTAAATGAATAACCGTATCGCGATAGTCATAATCCAATCATGTCTATGCTCAACGCAAACACCAAATAACAGTTATTTAGGTTTAACACCAATCTCGATGGTAGAGGGAGCGTGCGATGCTTGATCATATCAACATTGGATACACTTCCAACACATATCGTCAGCTCACCTTTAGCTAGTCTC
>NC_041382.1:771708578-771712542 GCF_002162155.2 Triticum dicoccoides
GTTTATTCCGTAGCTTTTATTTCGAGTTACTAACACTAAGCAACCGAACCGGTATCTAATACCCTGGTGCTACTAGGAGTACTAGTAAAGTACACATCAACACAATGTATATCCAATATACTTCTATCGACCTTGCCAGCCTTCTAATCTACCAAGTATCTAGGGTAATTCTGCTCCAGTGGCTGTTCCCCTTATTACAGAAGCACTTAGTCTCGGGTTTGGGTTCAACCTTGGGTTTCTTCACTAGAGAGGCAGCTGATTTGCCGTTTTATGAAGTATCCCTTCTTGCCCTTGCCCTTCTTGAAACTAGTGGTTTCATCAACCATCAACAATTGATGCTCCTTCTTGATTTCTACTTTTGTGGTGTCAAACATCGCGAATATCTCAAGGATCATCATATATGTCCCCGATATATTATAGTTCATCACGAAGCTCTAGCAGCTTGGTGGTAATGACTTCGGAGAACCATCACTGTCTCATATGGAAGATCAACTCCCACTCGATTCAAATGATTGTTGTACTCAGACAATCTGAGCACACGCTCAACAATTGAGCTTTTCTCCCTTAGTTTGCAGGCTAAGAAAATCGTCGGAGGTCTTATACCTCTTGACGTGGGCACGAGCCTGAAATCCCAATTTCAGCCCTCGAAACATCTCATATGTTTCGCGAAGTTTCAAAATGTCTTTGTTGCCTCAACTCTAAACCATTTAACTGAACTATCACGTAGTTATCGAAATGTGTATGTCAGATGTTCACAACATCCATAGACGACGTTCGAGGTTCAGCACCCTGAGCGGTGCATTAAGGACATAAGCCTTCTATGAAGCAATGAGGACAATCCTCAGTTTACGGACCTAGTCCGCATAATTGCTACTATCAACTTTCAACTAAATTTTCTCTAGGAACATATCTAAACAGTAGAACTGAAGCGCGAGCTACGATATAATTTGCGAAGACCTTTTGACTATGTTCAGGATAATTAAGTTCATCTTATGAACTCCCACTCAGATAGACATCCCTCTAGTCATCTAAGTGATTACATGATCCGAGTCAACTAGGCCGTGTCCGATCATCACGTGAGACGAACTAGTCAACATCAGTGAACATCTTCATGTTGATCGTATCTTCTATACGACTCATGCTCGACCTTTCAGTCTCTTGTGTTCCGAGGCCATGTTTGTACATGCTAGGCTTGTCAAGTTAACCTAAGTGTTTCGCATGTGTTCCAAGGCCATGTCTGTACATGCTAGGCTCGTCAACACCTGTTGTATTCAAACGTAAGAATCTATACACCTGATCATCACGTGGTGCTTCAAAACGACGAACTTTCACAACGGTGCACAGTTAGGGGGAACACTTTCTTGAAATTTTAATGAGGGATCATCTTATTTACTACCGTCGTTCTAAGCAAATAAGATGTATAAACATGATAAACATCACATGCAATCAAATAGTGACATGATATGGACATCATCACTTTGCTCCTTTTGATCTCCATCTTCAGGGCTCCATGATCATCATCGTCACCGGCATGACACCATGATCTCCATCATCGTGTCTTCATGAAGTTGTCTCGCCAACTATTACTTCTACTACTACAGCTAACGATTAGCAATAAAGTAAAGTAATTACATGATGTTTATGTTGACACGCAGGTCATAAATAAATTAAGACAACTCCTATGGCTCCTGCCGGTTGTCATACTCGTCGACATGCAAGTCGTGATTCCTATTACAAGAACATGATCAATCTCATACATCACATATCATTCATCACATTCTTCTTGGCCATATCACATCACATAGCATACCTTGCAAAAACAAGTTAGACGTCCTCTAATTGTTGTTTGCATGTTTTACGTGGCTGCTATGGGTTTCTAGCAAGAACGTTTCTTACCTACGCAAAAACCACAACGTGATATGCCAATTGCTATTTACCCTTCATAAGGACCCTTTTCATCGAATCCGATCCGACTAAAGTGGGAGAGACAGACACCCGCTAGCCACCTTATGCAACTAGTGCATGTCAGTCGGTGGAACCAGTCTCACGTATGAGTACATGTAAGGTCGGTCCGGGCCGCTTCATCCCACAATGCCGCCGAATCAAGATTGGACTAGTAACGGTAAGCATATTGAACAAAATCAACGCCCACAACTACTTTGTGTTCTACTCGTGCATAGAAACTACGCATAGACCTAGCTCATGATGCCACTGTTGGGGAACGTAGCAGAAATTCAAAATTTTCCTACGTGTCACCAAGATCTATCTATGGAGAAACCAGCAACGAGGGGAAGGAGAGTGCATCTACATACCCTTGTAGATCGCTATGCGGAAGCGTTCAAGAGAACGGGGTTGAAGGAGTCGTACTCGTCGTGATCCAAATCACCGGAGATCCTAGTGCCGAACGGACGGCACCTCCGCGTTCAACACACGTACAGACCGGTGACGTCTCCCATGCCTTGATCCAGCACGGAGAGAGGGAGAGGTTGAGGAAGACTCCATCCAGCAGCAGCACAACGGCGTGGTGCTGGTGGAGGAGCGTGGTACTCCAGCAGGGCTTCGCCAAGCACCGCAAGAGATGAGGAGGAGAGAGGTAGGGCTGCGCCAGGGAGAGATCAAATCGTGTGTCTTGCAGCCCCCAATACCTCAAGTATATATAGGGGAAGGGGAGGGGATGTGCCCCCATCTAGGGTTGCCTCCCTAGGGGTGGCGGCTGCCCCCAAACCTATCTAGGGTTGCGGCCAAGGGGGAGAGAGGGGGGCGCAGCTAGGGTGGGCCTTAAGGCCCATCTGCCCTAGGGTTTGCCCCCCCTCCCCTCTAGGAGGCACCTTGGGCCTTGGTGGAAGGCGCCCCAGCCCACCTAGGGGCTGGTCCCTTCCCACTATTGGCCCATGTATGCCTCCAGGGCCCGTGGCCCCTCCCGGTGGACCCCCGGACCCCTCCGGTGGTCCCGGTACACTACCGGTGATGCCCGGAACACCTTCGGTGGCCAAAACCATACTTCCCATATATTAATCTTTACCTTCGAACCATTCCGGAACTCCTCGTGACGTCCGGGATCTCATCCGGGACTCCGAACAACATTCGGTAACCACATACAAACTTCCTTTATAACCCCAGCGTCATCGAACCTTAAGTGTGTAGACCCTACGGGTTCGGGAACCATGCAGACATGATAGAGATGTTCTCTGGTCAATAACCAATAGCGGGATCTGGATACCCATGTTGGTTCCCACATGTTCCACGATGATCTCATCGGATGAACCACGATGTCGAGGATTTGATCAATCCCGTATACAATTCCCTTTGTCTAGCGGTATTGTACTTGCCCGAGATTCGATCGTCGGTATCCCGATACCTTGTTCAATCTCGTTACTGGCAAGTCTCTTTACTCGTTCGGTAACACATCATCCCATGATCAACTCCTTGATCACATTGTGCACATTATGATGATGTCCTACCGAGTGGGCCCAGAGATACCTCTCCGTCACAAGGAGTGACAAATCCCAGTCTCGATTCGTGCCAACCCAACAGACACTTTGGGAGATACCTATAGTGTACCTTTATAGCCACCCAGTTACGTTGTGACGTTTGGCACACCCAAAGTATTCCTACGGTATCCAGGAGTTGCACAATCTCATGGTCTAAGGAAATGATACTTGACATTAGAAAAGCTTTAGCATACGAACTACACGATCTTTGTGCTAGGCTTAGGATTGGGTCTTGTCCATCACATCATTCTCCTAATGATGTGATCCCGTTATCAACGACATCCAATGTCCATGGTCAGGAAACCGTAACCATCTATTGATCAACGAGCTAGTCAACTAGAGGCTTACTAGGGACATGGTGTTGTCTATGTATCCACACATGTATCTGAGTTTCCTATCAATACAATTCTAGCATGGATAATAAACGATTATCATGAACAAGGAAATATAATAATAATCAATTTATTATTGCC
>NC_041382.1:771713160-771718533 GCF_002162155.2 Triticum dicoccoides
GCGGCGGCAGCAAAGGGCAGGGGCGGCGGCGCGGTGGCAGCGCGCGGCGGCGACGACGGCCAGTACAGGGAGGAGGAGCTCACAGCGAGGTGGCGTCGGCGATGAGAAAGGCTTGGGGACGGCGGGCGGCGAAGGTGCGCTTGGGGGCGAGGGCAGGGGCGCGCGAGCTCCGGGACGACATCGACGACGGCGATGACGAGGCACGAGCGACGGTGACGGGACGGTCGGGGGCGACGGCAGGGGCGGCGGACGGCGTCGATGAGCTCGGTGTCGTCAGGAGGCAACTGGCGATGAAACTGCCAAATTTTCTAAGTGTGGGCTTATATAGTAGAATCTTTGGTCCCGCTTGGTGGCACAAACCGGGATGAATACCCCCCTTTGGTCCCGTTCATGCCACCAACCGGGACCAAAGGTCTCTTTTCAGCAGCCCAAAGGGCAGGAAGCGGTGGCTTTGGTCCCGGTTGGTGGCATCAACCAGGACTAAAGGGGGTGCATTGGTTCCAGTTTGTGGCACAAACCGGAACCAATGCACCCCTTTAGTCCCGGTTGGTGCCACCGACCGGGACCAAAGGCCTTGCACAGCGGGGTGGTGGTGGGAGTTTAGTCCCACCTCGCTAGTCGAGAGAGGCACGCAGTGGTTTATAAGCCCCACTGCCGCACCACTCTCGAGCTCCTCTCCATTGCAGGCTTACAAGCCTAATTGTGACTGCTATGCCTGATGGGCTTACTGGGTCTTCTGCAGGCCTGAATCCTGGCCTATGGATGGGTTTCTAGTCATATTCAGGCCGTGGTGGCCCAGTAGGTGGCAAATTTTTTATTTTTTTCCAGGTATTTTGTTTTCTTTTTTGTTTTTTGTTTTTTTCTAATTACAACAAAATACTTATTTTATTTTATTTTATTTTGTTTCTAATTACTTATTTATTTTATTTTATGATAATTCTTTTTGCTACTAAAGTTTCTAACAAAAAAAGTTCTTTATGAAAATTCCTTTTGCTTTTAATGATTTTGAAAAGAAAATACTTTGATAATTTTAGTTGCATCAATTTTATATAATTTTAGTTTCATAAATTTTAGAGGTTGCTTATAATATTTTGAACAGAAAATACTTTGATAATTTTAGTTTCATAAATTTTATTTATGTTATTAAATTTTATTTTATTTTGTTTCTACTTATATATTTTATTACAGTTTATATTATTTTGTTTCAAATTACTTATTTCTTTTATTTTATGATAATTATTTCTGCTGAAAGACCCTGAAATTCGTAGTACCAGGGTTTCATACGGAAACTCGTCTGTTACAAAGGGATTTCATTGTTTTGAACTTATTTAAACTCCATACTTTTTCTATGTTCAAAATGCACCATTCAAAGCCACATCATCAATTTTCAACCCTTTCTGATTTCATTTGTTATTTTTCATGCATTTACTGATTATTTTGAGCTATAAGATCCTAAAATGAAAAGCAGTACAAATGAACTCTGAAAAGGTTGAAAGTTGGCATGGTATCATCATTTCACCCACATATCATGTGCAAGAAAGTAGAGAGGCTTACGACAAAAACTGGATGCACTTCGTGTACAAAACGGACAATCTCTTTCGAAGTATCATGGTTTCATACGGAAACTCGTCTGTTACAAAGGGATTTCATTTTTTTGAACTTATTTGAACTCCATATTTTTTCTGTGTTCAAAATGCACCATTCAAAGCCACATCATCAATTTTCAACCCTTTCTGACTTTATTTGTTATTTTTCATACATTTGCTGATTATTTTGAGCTATAAGACCCTAAAATTGAAAAGCACTACAAATGAACTCTGAAAAGGTTGAAAGTTGGCATGGTATCATCATTTCACCCACATAGCATGTGCAAGAAAGTAGAGAGGCTTACGGCAAAAGCTGGATGCACTTCGTGTACAAAACAGACAATCTCTTTCGAAGTATCAGGGTTTCATACGGAAACTCGTCTGTTACAAAGTGATTTTATTTTTTGAACTTATTTGAACTCCATACTTTTTCTGTGTTCAAAATGCACCATTCAAAGCCACATCATCAATTTTCAACCCTTTCTGACTTCATTTGTTATTTTTCATGCATTTACTGATTATTTTGAGCTATAAGACCCTGAAATTGAAAAGCACTACAAAAGAACTCTGAAAGGGTTGAAAGTTGGCATGGTATTATCATTTCACCCACATAGCATGTGCAAGAAAGTAGAGAGGGTTACGGCAAAAACTGGATGCACTTCGTGTACAAAATGGACAATCTCTTTCGAAGTATCAGGGTTTCATACGGAAACTCGTCTGTTACAAAGGGATTTCATTTTTATGAACTTATTTTAACTCCAGACTTTTTGTGTGTTCAAAATGCACCATTCAAAGCCACATCATTAATTTTCAACCCTTTCTGACTTCATTTGTTATTTTTCATGCATTTACTGATTTTTTTGAGCTATAAGACCCTGAAATTCAAAAGCATTCGAAATGAACTCTGAAAATGTTGAAAGTTGGCATGGTATCATCATTTCACCCACATAGCATGTGTATAAAAGTTGAGAGCGTTACGACAAAAACTAGATGCACTTCGTGTACAAAACATACAATCTCTTTCGAAGTATAAGGGTTTCGTATGGAAACTCGTCTGTTACAAAGGGATTTCATTTTTTGAACTTATTTGAACTCCACAAATCTTGTGTGTTCAAAATGCACCATTCAAAGCCGCATCATCAATTTTTAACCCTTTCTGACTTCATTTGTTATTTTTCATGCATTTACTAATTTTTTAGCTGAATGACCATGAAATTGAAAGGCACGACAAATGAACTCTAAAAAGGTTGAAAGTTGGCATGGTATCATCATTTCACCCACATAGCATGTACTAAAAAGTTGAGAGGGTTACGATAAAAACTGGATGCACTTCATGTACAAAATAGACAATCTCTTTCGAAGTATCAGGGTTTCGGACGAAAACTCATCTGTTGCAAAGGAATTTCATTTATTTGAACTTATTTTAACTCTAGACTTTTTGTGTGTTTAAAATGCACCATTCAAAGTCACATGGATAGATAAGTGACCAAAATAATAGAAGTTCATCATCACATTATGTGTGTCAAAAACCATTACAGATTCACATGGATAGATAAGTGACCAAATTAATAGAAGTTCATCATCACATTAAAAACAAAGTACATACGTAGTTCTCATTGAACAACATATAGCTATCCAGAGCATCTAGTTAAACCATACATTGAAACTATGTGAAACCTTTCAATGCAACAATAAATGCGATCATAATCACAACCAAGGTAAAATTTGATCCAACGGCATAATGATACCAAGCCTCGGTATGAATGGCATATTTTCTAATATTTCTCATCTTCAACCGCATTGCATCCATCTTGATCTTGTGATCATCGACGACATCCGCCACATGCAACTCCAATATCATCTTCTCTTCCTCAATTTTTTTATTTTTTCCTTCAAGTAATTGTTTTCTTCTTCAACTAAATTTAACCTCTAGACAATAGGGTCGGTTGGAATTTCTGGTTCAACTACCTCCTACATAAATAAAATATATGTCAACTTGATGGGCATAATTGTCATAAACAATAAATGAACCAAATAGTTATAAAAGATAATATATACCACATCCGAATAATAGCCAGGACGAGGACCGACGGGGGCGGATACCAAAACCATCGCACTATATAATAACAAGCAATAATAAAAGTAATAAAATTAGACAAGTATCTATCTAAAGTAAGAAATTTTTTTCTTTCAGAAGAAGATAAGAGGCTCACCACAGTGGTGCAGGCGACGAGATCGGCGCGGGCGATCGGCAACGGTGAAGACGGGGACGGGACGTGACGGACCGCTAAACCTAGACAAATCTCGGGGAAAATGGAGCTTGGAGGTCGAGCTTCGAAAGGAGAAAGCTTAACTAGCGTGGCTCGAGCATTTCATCGAACACCTCGTGTGCATAGGAGGTGAGCTAGAGCACCCAAATACCCTCTCCTCGCAGGCCAGAAAAAACAGAGCACTGTGGAGTGCTCTGCTGCGGCCACGGGGTATATATAGGCAAATCATTTGTCCCGGTTCGTGGCTGGAACCGGTACTAAAGCCCAGCCTTCTATCCCGGTTCGAGCCAAGAACCGGGACCAATGTTTGTGGGCCAGGAGCGAGGCCCATTGGACCCGGTTAGTGCCTAGGACCGGGACAAATGAGTCCATACAAACCGGGACCAATGCCCACGAGGCCCCGGCCGGCCCCCTGGGCTCACGAATCGGGACGAATGCATCCATTGGTCCCGGCTCATGGAAGAACCGGGACTAATGGGCTGGCCAGGCCCGAACGAAAGCCCCTTTTCTACTAGTGATGGTAGATAATTGGATGATAGAAACAAATCAAAAAAATATTTAAAAAATTCAAAAAAAAATCCATATTCTTTTGCATGGTAGATAATTGGATGCATGAGGTCCACTCCAATTTTTAGATCATTTGGACATCTGAGCAGCTCTCAGCAAAAAAACACAAATTTGGAGTATGTAAAGAAGTTTACTGTTCATGTAATGTTCTGATCCGATTTATTTTTTTTGTTGAGAGCTACTCAGATATTCAAATGATCTGAAAATTGAAGCGGAGCTCACGCAATAAATTTTCTAGCATGCAAAACAAAATTGGAATTTTTTTTTTGAATTTTTTGGGAATTATTTTCTGACTGGGTGAAGACAAGCTTGGGCACCGAATCACCGCAATTCTCTAAACGGTCTTATATTTAGGAACAGAGAGAGTACATATGTAACTGAACTTGTGTGTACAATACAATCATATGGGCTGCGGATTTATTGGCGCACCCATGCACGTCTGTCTCTCAGGATCACAGTCGATGGGGCCATACCTGCTCCTGAATTGGCCAGTTATGATTGTCGTGAAATCGAAACGCATTCCTTGGTAAATTTACAGAGGAGTCCAGATTGTGTAATTGAAGTCATGCTGCTACTCCAATTTCAAGCTCATATCATATCAGTTCACGTCATCATATTGTAGTACTATAAATCTGTAATGCAATTCCTACCTTTATGTCGACCTCAACTAAGTGTGTATTTCGGATCTCCTCATCTTTAAACTATGGATATTGCAGTAAATAGTTCGTGTACATATGTTGCTTCTTGTCATATCTTAGAACTCCGCCTTCCTGGTCTTTTTTACTGCTTTCAGTTCCTGCCAGTAAACCATGCTAACATATGGGAGCGGCATTTCAATCTTGCTACTTGGCAGATGAGCCATGCATTGATAGGGACGAGGTGGGATAGGAACCACTAGGTTTCCAATCGTCAAAATCAAAAGAAAGACGTCCCGGACAAAGAACCAAACA
>NC_041382.1:771719191-771763642 GCF_002162155.2 Triticum dicoccoides
AAAAAAATTGTATAGGAGGCAAAGCAGATCGTGCATATTTCTAACAATGATGCAATATCACCTTAATTATACATAAAGATAAGATCTTATCAGCCATTGAAGAAATCTACTCCCTCTGTCCGATAATATAAAAGTGTTTTTGTGTCAAAAACGCTCTATATTATGGGATGCATGGAGTATTATTTATCGAGCCTAACCGAAGAATAGATATGAATTTCACCATCATGTCCGACGGTCCAAGGAATCAACAAATCTCTTAAATGTAGTTTTCTTGTTCTAGTACCACAAACCCAACAACAATATCAATGACCACTACTTTCAAAATTACTCGAATCAACAACGATATGCCACTAAAACCAAAATCATCTGCAAATTAACACATACTTTCAAAACAACGACCCACTCTGAAACTAGCTAACAAGCTACCACTTAAATGTATCCTAGCTACTTGGTTTTGAAAATAGCCTTAAAATCATTCTAGTCTTGTTTCTCACCTCTCGCCTCAGGAGAGACAAGGGTCGATGGAAAGACCCAATCCATCTCGTACAGCACCGGGGGTGCTTGTAGACATGTCGCGCCTCTGTATCCATGGCTGTATCCACGGCAGCAGCTACTGCTGCACGACTCTAGAAACCGACACGTGCCCCTTGAATGCTCACTTGTTTCGTCCTTTAGATGCATCGGCAACTTCTCCTTGCTCTTGAGGTCGACAATAGAGAGGACACCACCATGTTGTTCGACGAGCAAAGCACCTCTGCTCTCTGCAAAGAATACCGAGCTTATTCTCTCGCTCCCCAGGTTCGTCAGCTCAGAGTTTTGCCAGGCGTTGTCATCTTGTTCTTTTTCTTTGACTACTATGTCATCTTGTTCTTGCTTAGTCCAAAGATCTGCCACGCCATCTTCTCGTATAGTAACAAACGAAAGCCTTCCTTTGACGGTGCATGGGATTGGCGGTCGTGGCATGGTAGGGTGCACTTCGATCGGTATCTCGGTCAAAGTGGCATGTAGCGTGTCCATGCTTACCTTAAGGGCGTAGATCTGATGGTTTTGGTAATGCATGAACAACCAGTGCACGATGCCGCGGGTGACTAGGCCGGCGCGTGGGCCGCACCTGGTGTACCGGGAAGCCAGGTAGGACCTGACCGGAGCAGTCCAACCACCACCACCGGGCGCGTCCGAGGAGTAGGCGCAGGCGTACGCAAAGCCGTCGTTGTTGTCCTTGTACATCAATAAGACTTGAAACACGGATTGATCCTGCTGCTGCTTGTGGTCCACCGGAAGCAAACTAGCATCGCCGGTGGCGGCGGCGTGGTCTGCGGCGGTGATGATCGCGCAGCCTATTATATTGTTGTCCAAGTAGTCGTCCATGTTGAAGGGAGGCGGCGGGAGCAGATGCATGCTGCTCCTGTCGAGGAGAGGACGGCACACGGCCAGGTGGAGCTTGTTGGGCCCGTCGTCGCGGTTGCCGGGCGAATACGGCTGCAGGAGGCGCGCGAGGAGGAAGCCGCGGCGCGCCGCCAGTGGCCTCGCGAGATGGAAGAGCCCACGGTCGTCGCCGTCGATGGTGACGAACGAGTAGAAGGTACGAGGAGGATGACGCACGTCGGCAAGGCCGGCCTGGAGGTTGATGAACCGCGGAGGCGCGTAGAGGCTGCCCTTGTCCCTCGAGTCGTCGCGGGAGTAGCACATCTGGGAGAAGACCCCGGCGAGGATGCAGGGGCGGCGCGCCGTGTCCGGCCAGAGGCCGAGGCGGCGGAGGAAGGCCCGGTCGATGACGAGGCGGCGCCAGTGCTTGCACGTGGCCGCGCAGCGCAGGAGTTCCCGCAGGCCCGGCAGCCGCGCCAGGACCTCGCGGACGGCGTCGTCCCCGATCTCGGCGCCGTCGCGGCGGCGGCGTACGCGTGCGTTGTCCATCGATGGATCGATCTATCTCCTGGTGGTTAGGGTCCTCCCACATGATCGTGTATTTGTCGACCGACCCAACGCGGCTGAACGCAGGAACCGTCGGGGCCAGCAATTTTCCCTAAAAAAACCTGTTTATTTATTTATTTATTTCAAACAGGCCGGCCTCCAATCGTCAAAATCCGTGGTATAAAAAACCTTTTTAGCGACTTCCCTAGCTAAAAAAAAACAATTTTGCAGCAAACATTGAATAAATTCCTCAACGTAGTAACATTCACATCGAACTTTACAGTGATTGAGATATTCCAGTATTAGTAAACTAAAGCTTGGAGAATGATTATTTATTTTACCAATATATACTAGTATTGTGTGGGTTTTCCGCAAAAAAACAAGTTGCGTACCTCATCTGCTAGACTGCTACCAATGCGGTATAACATTATGATGTGCATCGACTCTCTTCTTGCACATATGGGTAATGCATGATCAATACTAATCATCATGTTATGATGCTACTGCACTCTATAAAAGTTGCTACTACAATGGAGTTTTGGCTCCCAGGAGCGCACGCTCCCGCGTGAACAGTAACAAAATATATATAGTAAATGTTTTTCAAAAATTCTGAATTTTTCTGTAGATGTTCGTGTTAGTGTCGTAGGTATTCTTGATATTTTTCATGCGAAATGGAGCAGCGGTGTTTCACCCTAAAAAAACAAATTTAGGGTGACATTTCAGGGTAACATTTCAGGGTAACAATTGGTGTTTATTTATTTATTTTGCACGGGCCAAAATGTTTAATCTTTTTTGCCTGCAAATTTGTATGTAGCATTTGGATGTGACAAAGAACATATTTAATTTTGTTGAAATTTTTTGGCATTTAATTTTTTTTCCATGTGCAGGAGTGTGCACTCCCGGGAGCACCAACAGATTTCCATGTATCTCATCTGCTACCAATGGGGTATAACGTTATGTCTGAAGGGATGTACTACATATGCTTTGGTCAATACTAGATGATGCCATGATCAAATGTATTTTTTCCTATTATTATTTTGACACAGTACCATAAAAACACTTGTTTGTTTCGTTCCGTTGTCTCAGTTATTATTTTCCTGAGCTGGCTGTATTTTTATTAATCCACCACGGTATGATAAGGTCTTAGGGCAAACCTCGTATCTACACGCATCAACGTGCGTTCGGTTTTGGGGTCAAATGTCGATGGTAGCAACGTCTCGACATGTGCGGCTACAGCGAGAAGCTTGCGCGAACATGGCTATGTGAGTTTGTTCCACAAAAAAATAGTAGGACTCTAGCAGATTGTATGATAAATTGTAGTTGTATCAAGTCAGGTATTGCGATATGGATGAGCATATATCCTCCAGAACTTATTGCCTCTCGATCGTAACTCTGTGACTTTAGAATAAATTTTTTAAATAATTCACAAAAAAAATATTTCAGTTTTTTCTTAGTTAGCAATGCTTATAAGTACGGATTCTATAAAGCCCGAACGTCAGATTTCTGACATTTCAAGCCGAAAGTTGTGTCTGCCTTTTGATTAAATAGCACGAATCTTGACTTCAGTGTAGGTCCACTTCATTTTTCCATCTCGTTCGAGCGTTTGCATGACCGAAACGAATGCTCTAGTCTCCTCCTTATCCTCTTTCTCTCCCCAACCGCACCCCACTCTCTCCAGAAGCCATCGGCACAGCTCCCCTTCCACCGCATGCTAGCTCTGTCCCATGGCCTCCGTTGCGATGCAGCTCCACCTCGCCATCCTCGGCGACGCGTCCCGCATGGGCCCGGCGGAGAGGCTTCTCGACTCTATCATGAAGGCACCTCCGTTTGCGCGTCAAGGGCGGATGATGAGTGTTGACGTATAAATATATTGACTAGTCTCTTCCATTGTATCGATCTTTTGGTTGCATTGGCTAGAGCATGCACTTCTACATGGTATCAGAGCCAAGAGGTCTTGAGTTCAAGACCCGACTAGCGCAATTAAATTGCAGCCCATTTTCAGTCCACATTTAGGTCTAAAGGAGCCTCACGTGAGGGGGAGTGTTCACGTATAAATGTATTGACTAGTTTCTTCCATCAGAACGATCTTTTGATTGCATTGGTTACAGCATGCACTTCTACAATGAGGTCCAGGGACACAACGCCGTCGTCACTTTTTTGGCGTCCTTTCCTACACCGCAGCAGCAGGAGGAAGACAAGGCGGCACATGAGGTGCCCTACGCGACCAGCGCCGTGGCGTCCCTCACCAAGTGGATGCGCGAGTGCGAGGCGGAGGTGCCGCCGAACCTACTCGACGACCTCGTCGCGCTCCTGCTCTCGCTCCGCCGCGTCCTGACCAAGCCCACCATCAAGCCGCACCTGCTCCTGCTCTCACACCCCTTCATCGCCGACTCGGTCGACTCCGTCTGCGTCATCTCCGATGACCGCGCCAGCTCTGGCTCCCCATCATGGTCGACTTCACCCGGGCTGGCTGGCCGGAGCGGGTCTGCAAGGTTCTGAGCTTGACTTTCCTATACCTGCAGACCGGGACCTGCCATGCCCGACCGACCCTTCACCGGCACCCGACGAGCTCGACGGCGATGAGGTCGTCCACCCGACCACTAGTTGTCCCCAGTCCCCACAAGGTCGATCCATCTCCGTTTCCCATCTCCCCAAAGTTGTTACTGCTCTAATGTCTAGATTCTCCTTCTTTTCAGCTAGTTCCTATTGGATCATGGTACTTTTGGGGCACTATTGTGTAGAAACATGGCAAATATAGTCTTCTCTTTTAACACCCTAATTTACAATCTGTAAATTGCCATGGCAATATATTATTCTTTTTTCCCATGGTGGGCACTTTCACACAAGTTTTGGACATGTTATATAGTGATGATTTTGTTGTTGTGATGGCAATTTTCACCCAAGTTCACAATCTCCAAAATTGCCATGGCAATTTAGCTCTTATATTTTGCCATGAGCATGGCAAATTTTCCTTCTTTTGCGACATGGAAAAAATTCCTTTCTATGTAACGATAGCAAGTCTAGTTCATGCATCATGACAAACTTAGTGCCTGGACCATGGAAATACAATCTTCTATTTTTCCATGGGCACTTTCAAACATTTTTTGGCATGTTATATAGCGATGATTTTTTTTGCTGTGATGGCCATTTTCACTCAAGTTCACAATCTCCAAAACTACCATGGCAAGTTTAGCTCGTATTTTCTGCCATGGGCATGGAACTTTTTTCTTCTTGTTCATGCCAACATTTCATTTCTATGTACCCATGGCAAATCCGGTCCATACATCATGGCAAACTTAGGGCATGGACCATGTCAATCCTATGTTATGGTGTATGGCAGAATACATTTTCATTGATCATGTCTTTTTTTTGTATCATGACAATATTTACCTTTTATTGCCATGTTAACTTTTTACCATGTCTCTTTGTTTCAATTACCATGTCATTTTTTACACATCATGACAAAAATTATGAAAATGGGACTTACAATGTTGGTAGAAAAAAGAATCATCTGCCTTGTGCCACATTGCAATATATTCTTCGGATAGAACAAAATGGCAAGTTCTACATTTTTTTGTTTTGTAATGATCATATGTATAATGTAGGCAAATTTACTTCATTAACCATATCAATTTCATTTTTTACAATGGCTAATTTCATCCATGGCCCATGGAAAACTCTCTTTCCCGTGTCTTGGCATTACTATTTCATGGAACATGGCAATTTTAGCAAAGAGGGATTTTATATTATTTTTTATTTTTTCTAACATGGCAAACTTATTTTTATGGACATGGCAAACTTAATTTATGGACCATGGCAAATTTAATTCAAATACCATGGAAAATTTGCTTTTTCCGCATCATGGCAAAACTTATTGCTTTATATTGCCATGGCAACTTTACCATGTCTTTTTGTTTTAGTTACCATATCTTTTTTCATATCATGTCCAATTTTTTCACTTTCTAATGCCATGGCAAATTTCACTTTCATCTTTTTCTCATGGGATTTTTTTTCTTATTCATGGGACCATGGTACATTTCCTTTATAAAACATGGCAATTACTACCAACAATATATGGTACACTTTTTTTGTTCTACATGGTGGCAGCTTTTCAGTCCACATTTTTGTGTCTTCATGTACTATATAGTAAAATACCATGGCAATAAATTTAACTTTTTTTGCCATGGCAATTTTCCCTTAATTGGCATGGCAAATTTACCCAAATCACCATGGCAATTTTTAACTATTATTGCCATGGCAGTTTTTACTCTTTATTTGCCATTGCAAATCTACATTTTGTTTCCATGGCTAAATTACCTATATCGACATGGCAAATATTTAACTACTATTGCCATGTCAATTTATACTCTTCTTTTGCCATGGAACTTTCATATTTTATTTTGCCATGGCAAATTTACTTCCTAGGGGGGTGGGCGCGCCCTCCACCCTTGTCATTGACTTAGGACTCTTCTGGCCTAAATTTTTTGCTTCGGGGGCTTGTTTTGGTCCATAAAAAATCATCGTGAATTTTCAGCTCATTTGGACTCAGTTTGATATTCCTTTTCTGCACTCAAAAACAAGAAAAAAAAACTGAAATTGGCACTAGGTTCTAGGTTAATAGGTTAGTCCCAAAAATAATATAAAATAGCATATTTATGCATATAAAACATTCAAGATGGATAATATAATAGCATGGAACAATAAAAAGTTATAGATACGTTGGAGATGTATCATGGAAGACAGGGAATTCCAACACGAATCACCAAATCACGCATCATTGTCTGGACTGGATGATTCAGACACTTATGATCATACAACGGTAGTCACCAAATTTGTCTGGAGCAGTCCAAACATCTGAAATCCCTCAAACAAGACCAAACTGAAGGGTGGTTTGTGGGATTCTGGACGTGTGCCACATTGGACTCCGGCAACACGCACTAACACAACCCCTCCTCCCTTGCCTCTCCCGTCGCGTCCCATTACCCTCCACACCACATTCATGCCGACTGACCGACTGTTCTCCTACCAAGTATTTACACCAGCACGGGGAAAGGAAATGCTACTCTCGTGTTCCACGTGCAACCCGCTGCTCTGCCTACCCTAACTATTTAAGCCGACCAAACACGCACCAAACCCTACCCCTCTGAGCTTCTCTCTCATCGTCCAAGCTGCCGTCCAACTACCCCTCCGCATCCTCGTCCGTGGTCACCATGGCCCGATCATTTTCTATGTGCTATCGGAGGCTCATGCCGGCCCGCTACACCCGAATCGGGATAGATATCCATGACGTGGAGGCCTGCAGACAAGCCCGGATTGATGCGGGCAAACCTCCAAGCTCACCTGGGCGGTCAGAGGAAGGGATGGAGGAGCACGAGGAGGATGGTAATCCCATGGCCATGTGGAAGTCGCCATGGAGGAGGTGTCGGTGGAGGAGCCATCGGTGTCCGAGTTCAGCATGCTGCAGGCGAGGCAAGACTACGACTGGGTGCTGGTGGAGGTGGAGGAGAAGGAACTAACGCCTGCATCGGTGGAGGAGGCATAGGTGTCCATGTTCAAGCAACTGCTGGCGGACCACAACCTCCAACTCCTGGATGGAGGACCAACTAGAGGGAAGCATGTGTCCGAAGTGGATGTCACTCCCATGGTTGTGGCGGACCCCGACGAGCGTCTACGTCAACTGAGTTGTGCTTGCCTCCGTGAAAGCGCCCGCTCCATCCTCGTGAGCGTTAGCAGCTCTGTGTCAATGAGGTGGAGCGCAATCGACACTTTGAGGGATTGGATGTGAAGGACGGCGATGCCTCGAAGCAGCATGACAATGATGTCAAGAGCCCTTCATCGTCACCTTCGCCTCGTTCAGGCCAGACGCCAATGACGACGAGGCGAGACTGTCACACATCGTCCGCTGGTTGATGATTTTTAGTTGTTTTAGGGTTCTTTTGCCTTGTAAAAATTAATCCATAAAAAGAATGAGAAGTAAGTGCTAATCTTATTTGGTGACTACAGTTGGATGGCCTTCCTTTGTTCGGCTGTCCACGGTCACGTCTGAATGCTCATAAATGTTTTGTGTCGTCCATTTGATGATCCGCATTGTAAGCTTGCCTAGGTATCTCTAGTCTGGGAGGAAGACTAGTAGGATAGAAACATCTGGTAGAAAAAAACTAGAAAAAATCAATCAAAACTGCCAGATTGGAATTGGATGACCCAGATCTTGGTGGAGTTGTTATTTTTTTCTCAAGTATCCTTCTTCGTGTCCCCTTCGCAGCACAGCACAGGCCCTGAAATTCCCCAATATTTTAACAGCCCTCTTGCTTGCCGCCGGTGACGGCGGTCCAGATCCGTTGTGCTCGTCGCATCCCTCCCATCCGAGGCCCCAGCATCCCGCGTACGGCAATCCAATGGTGGGTTCCCTACCTCCCTCCCCTCCCCTCTCAGGATATAGCCGCACCTTGTCGGCGGCAAGTCGGTGGTGGGCTCCTCGCTTCCTTTCCCTCTCAGGCTCAGGCTCAGGCTCATGGTTCTTTTTTTCTGCAATGCTCTTCAGTGGCATTGCTCATTACTTGATGGCGAGGCATGACACCTATGATTGACAAGGAAACTCACGAGCCTTGCCGTTGTTAACATAGACTGGGATCATATTAAGGTGCGTACACTAAATCATTAATTACAGTACTAGTATTTTCTTGATAAGTATCCTCTCTGCCTAAACTATTTTAGCCATGCTCAAAAGGTAGTACTCCAGTAGTATGTTTATTTAAGTTGCTTGAGAATCGATGAAAGAATGTGTTTGAAGCCCAACTTGTATGTGAGGTTAACATGTAGTATTTCTGATAGTACAGGAGGCGTGGAGGAGGGTTCGGGAAGGAGGTCAGGCGGACGTGGCCGAGGCGTTGGAGGGAGTAGCCCGTGATCTTTCGTAATGGAGTAGGGATGTGGTGGGGGATACCGAGAAAAAGTTGAAGGAGGCAACACGCGAACTGGAGGAGTGTAGAAAGCAGGATATTTCACCGGTGAAAGTGGCGGAGGAGGTGAGGCTGCGGTGTTTGGTTGATCATCTGGAGGAGGTACTAGATATCAATTGGAGACAAAGAGCACACGCATGGTGGCTAAAGGAGGGGGATAGAAACACGAAGCTTTTCTTTAGATATGCTTCGGCAAGAAAGAAGGCCAACAGGATCCGGAGGCTTAGGAAGGAAGATGGAGTAGTAGTAGAGGAAGGTAGGGAGCTCACTAACTATGTCATGTCTTATTTTCAGGAGCTGTTCACTTCAAATGGTAATGTGCAGTATGATGAGCTCCTCCGTGTTGTGCCAGTTAAGGTTACTAGTGCCATGAATGCTAGCCTTACGGCTGCTTTCTCAGATATGGAGATCAAGGCTGCGCTTGACCAGATAGGTGACATGAAAGCACCGGGCCCGGACGGTATGCCAGCGTTGGTCTTCAAGAAATACTGGCAGTTGATGGGCATGAACATCACCGAGGAGGTCCGGTGTGTGCTTGAAGGAGGAGATTTGCCTACGGGCTGGAATGATACACATGTGGTACTCATACCAAAGGTCAAAAACCCTGACAGAATTAAAGATCTTCGTCCAATAAGCTTGTGTAACGTGCTGTGCAAGATCGTCTCAAAGGACTGGAAAGGAAGAGTTTGCGGCAGTTAAGGTGGACATGAGTAAGGCATACGACCGTGCTGAGTGGGCCTTCCTAGAAGCTATGATGAACAAACTTGAGTTCGCAAGCACGTGGGTGAAGCTGATAATGAAGTGTGTAACTTCAGTAAGGTACAGAATCAAGGTTAATGGCGAGCTGTCTCAGCAGTTTTCGCCTTCAAGAGGACTACGGCAGGGGGACCCAAGTTCGCCATATCTGTTTGCAATCTATGCGGAAGGGTTGTCGGCCTTGTTGAATGATGCCCAGCAGCGAGGTACTTTCAGTGGCATACGGATATGCCCAGTAGCGCCGTCCATATCGCACTTGTTCTTTGCGGACGACTCGGTCCTGCTCATGCGTGCGTGGATAGAGGAGGCTCTGGAGTTAAAACGGATCCTTCAGGTATACGAGCGGTGCTCGGGACAGTGTGTTAATCATGAGAAGTCCGCGGTGATGTTTAGCAAGAACAGCTCGGGACAGACAAAGGGAAGTGTGAAATGTGCGTTGGGCATTGACAGCGAGGCCTATAATGAGAAATACCTGGGCCTTCTGGTGTATATTGGGCGGTCCAAGCGTAAGGCATTTGCCTACCTAAAAGATCGCATTTGGAATCATATGCAGGGCTGGAATGAGAGGACACTATCTCGGCAACGCAAGGAAATCCTAGTAAAAGGGGTGGCGCAGGCGGTTCCGACATTTGCAATGTCTGTGTTCTATCTCACCAAGACCTTTTGTGAAGAGTTAAGCTCTATGATTGCTAGATACTGGTGGAGCCAGCAAGATAAAGATAACAAGGTCCATTGGGTGAGCTGGCAAAAGCTAACAAGATCTAAGGGCAGAGGTGGCCTTGGCTTCAGAGATATTCATGATTTTAATATTGCTATGCTAGCCAGGCAAGTATGGCGTATGATTGAGCAACCAAACAGCTTGTGTGCACAACTCATGAAGGCCAAGTATTTCCCGGACATCTCTATCCTTGAGGCTGGGGAGAGATCAAATATGCCGTATGCATGGCGCAGTATCACCTATGGTATTGAGCTGGTTAAGCAGGAAATGATTTGGCGTGTGGGGGATGGGGAGAGTATTCATATTTGGGATGACCCCTGGATACCCAGGGCTTGGTCGAGGCGGGTCATCACGCCCCGAGGGGGTAATCTCCTCACCAAAGTAGCTGAGCTCATTGATCCAACCACGGGTAAATGGGACACGGAACTGGTCACTGATATGTTTTGGGAGGAGGATGCCAACCTGATTCTTCAGATGCCACGTCGAGATGGGGCAGTGGATTTCCTCGCATGGCACTTTGACGCTAAGGGCGTGTTCTCGGTCAAGCAAGCGTATAAGCTGAAACGAGCACTGTTCGAGCCGGAGAATGCGTAGGCGAACGGAGCACCGAATGGTGCGGGGGGGATCTAGATGCCGGAGGAGAAGCTAAATGGAAATGCTTGTGGAAGCTGCCGTGCCTGGGGAAGGTGAGGCATTTCATGTGGCGTCTTGCACACAACACGCTCGCCACGAAGGATATCTTATGCAGGAGAGGAATGGCAATTGAGAACCATAACTGTTTCCTTTGCAACATGAGAAACGAGACGGCAAAGCATTTGTTTGTGGAGTGCCATGAGGTTAAGCAAGTCTGGCGGGAGCGTGAACTGGAACATGTTCGACAAAGATTGACTGAGTGCAATACGGTAGACTCCACTTTGCAAGTTCTGTGGCAGATCCCGGAGAAGGACTGGATGGTGGTTATCATCATGTGGTGGCAATGGTGGAGTCAGCGCAACAAAGTCCGTGAGGGAGAAAAGCCGATGGATCACATGCAGTTCGCGGCTAGAGTTGCATGCACCGCCGGAGAGTACCAGGGGTGTTTCTGCAAGACACCCTCCCCGCCAGCAAGCGTGACATGCTGGTCCCCTCCTCCAGAGGATACTATTAAATTCAACGTGGATGGGGCTTTCACTCCCGATGGCATGCAAGGGGGCTGGGGCGTAGTTGCGCGGGATCATACTGGAGGGGTGGTAGTTGCGCGGGCTGGTCGAGTTGATTATGCCGCAGATGCTTTTACTACAGAACTGGTGGCCGTGGAGCACGCGCTCGACCTGGCGGCAGAGCTGGGAGTCGTGCGACTAAATGTTGAGATGGATGCCTTGCTACTTGAACAGGCCCTGAATAGGCCCTGAACAGGCGGTCTCCGGATTTCTCCCGACAAGCGCAGGCCATTGAGGACATAAAGGTGCAAGCCCGGTTGTGGTTCTCCTTCTGCGTGTTTAGCCACTGTAGACGCGAAGTAAACAAGCCAGTGCACCACTTGGCCAGGTTAGGACTTGCTCGCCCTGTTGGCGATCTTCTAGTTGCTGATCATGTAATTCTAGCCATTGTGGCTGATTGTGTAATGGGCGATATTGCCCAGACTGTTTCGTAATAAAGCTTAATGCTTACCCTAAAAAAACATGTAGTATTTCTTTTCTGTTTTGCATTCTTGTATTTTTACCATAGATTCAAATTGTTGGAAATATGCCCTAGAGGCAATAATAAAAGCATTATTATTATATTTCCTTGTTCATGATAATTGTCTTTTATTCATGCTATAATTGTGTTATCCGGAAATCGTAATACATGTGTGAATAATAGACACCAACATGTCCCTAGTAAGCCTCTAGTTGACTAGCTCGTCGATGAATAGATAGTCATGGTTTCCTGACTATGGACATTGGATGTCATTGATAACGAGATCACATCATTAGGAGAATGATGTGATGGACAAGACCCAATCCTAAACATAGCACAAGATCGTATAGTTCGTTTGCTAGAGTTCTCCAATGTCAAGTATCTTTTCCTTAGACCATGAGATCATGTAACTCCCGGATACTGTAAGAGTGCTTTGGGTGTACCAAACGTCACAACGTAACTGGGTGACCATAAAGGTATACTACGGGTATCTCCGAAAGTGTCTGTTTGGTTGACACGGATCAAGACTGGGATTTGTCACTCCGTATGACGGAGAGGTATCACTGGGCCCACTCGGTAATGCATCATCATTATGAGCTCAAAGTGACCAAGTGTCTGGTCACGGGATCATGCATTACGGTACGAGTAAAGTGACTTGCCGGTAACGAGATTGAACGAGGTATTGGGATACCGACGATCGAATCTCGGGCAAGTAACATACCGATTGACAAAGGGAATTGTATATGGGGTTGCTTGAATCCTCAACATCGTGGTTCATCCGATGAGATCATCGAGGAGCATGTGGGAGCCAACATGGGTATCCAGATCCCGCTGTTGGTTATTGACCGGAGAGCAATCTCGGTCATGTCTACATGTCTCCCGAACCCGTAGGGTCTACACACTTAAGGTTCGGTGACGCTAGGGTTGTAGGGATATGTATGTGCAGTAACCCGAATGTTGTTCGGAGTCCCGGATGAGATCCCGGACGTCACGAGGAGTTCCGGAATGGTCCGGAGGTGAGGAATTATATATAGGAAGAGCAGTTTCGGCCATCGGGGGAGTTTCGGGGGTCACCGGTATTGTACCGGGACCACCGGAAGGTTCCCGGGGGTCCACCGGGTGGGGCCACCCATCCCGGAGGGCCCCATGGGCTGAAGTGGGGAGGGGAACCAGCCCTTAGTGGGCTGGTGCGCCCCCCAAGGCCCACCCCTTGCGCCTAGGGTTGAAACCCTAGGGTGGGGGGGCTCCCCACTTGCCTTAGGGGGCACTCCACCCCCCTTGGCCGCCGCTCCCCCTAGGAGATTGCATCTCCTAGGGCTGGCGCCCCCCTAGGCTCCCTATATATAGTGAGGGGAGGGAGGGCCTCTCCCCCTATGCCATTGGTGCCTCCCTCTTCCTCTCCTACACCTCTCCCTTCTCCATAGAGCTTGGCGAAGCCCTACCGGAGTACTGCAGCTCCATCACCACCACGCCGTCGTGCTACTGCTGGAGCCATCTTCCTCAACCTCTCCTTCCCCCTTGCTGGATCAAGAAGAAGGAGACGTTACACTGACCGTACGTGTGTTGAACACGGAGGTGCCGTCCGTTCGGCGCTAGGATCTTCGGTGATTTGGATCACGTCGAGTACGACTTCCTCATCCCCGTTCTTTGAACGCTTCCGCGCGTGATCTACAAAGGTATGTAGATGCAATCCAATCACTCGTTGCTAGATGAACTCATAGATGGATCTTGGTGAAACCGTAGGAAATTTTTTGTTTTCTGCAACGTTCCCCAACAGTGGCATCATGAGCCAGGTTTATGCGTAGTTCTTCTTGCGTGAGTAGAACACAATTTGTTGTGGGCGTAGATGTTGTCAACTTTCTTGCCGCTACTAGTCTTATCTTGCTTCAATGGTATTATGGGATGAAGCGGCCCGGACCAACCTTACACGTACGCTTATGTGAGACCGGTTCCACCGACTAACATGCACTAGTTGCATAAGGTGGCTGGCGGGTGTCTGTCTCTCCCACTTTAGTTGGAGCGGATTCGATGAAAAGGGTCCTTATGAAGGGTAAATAGAAGTTGACAAATCACGTTGTGGCTTTCACGTAGGTAAGAAAACGTTCTTGCTAGAACCCTCTTGCAGCCACGTAAAACTTGCAACAACAATTAGAGGACGTCTAACTTGTTTTTGCAGCAAGTGCTTTGTGATATGATATGGCCAAAGTTGTGATGAATGATGAATGATATATATGTGATGTATGAGATGTTCATGCTATTGTAATAGGAATCACGACTTGCATGTCGATGAGTATGACAACCGGCAGGAGCCATAGGAGTTGTCTTTATTTTTTGTATGACCTACGTGTCATTGAGAAACGCCATGTAAATTACTTTACTTTATTGCTAAACGCGTTAGCCATAGTAGTAGAAGTAATAGTTGGCGAGCAACTTCATGGAGACACGATGATGGAGATCATGATGATGGAGATCATGGTGTCATGCCGGTGACAAGATGATCATGGAGCCCCAAGATGGAGATCAAAGGAGCTATGTGATATTGGCCATATCATGTCACTTTTATTATTTGATTGCATGTGATGTTTATCATGTTTTTGCATCTTGTTTACTTAGAACGACGGTAGTAAATAAGATGATCCCTCATAATAATTTCAAGAAAGTGTTCCCCCTAACTGTGCACCGTTGCGACAGTTCGTTGTTTCGAAGCACCACGCGATGATCGGGTGTGATAGATTCTAACGTTCACATACAATGGGTGTAAGACAGATTTACACATGCAAACACTTAGGTTGACTTGACGAGCCTAGCATGTACAGACATGGCATCGGAACACAGAAGACCAAAAGGTCGAGCATGAGTCGTATAGAAGATACGATCAACATGAAGATGTTCACCGATGTTGACTAGTCTGTCTCACGTGATGATCGGACACGGCCTAGTTAACTCGGATCATGTTATACTTAGATGACTGGAGGGATGTCTATCTAAGTGGGAGTTCATTGAATAATTTGATTAGATGAACTTAATTATCATGAACTTAGTCTAAAATATTTACAATATGTCTTGTAGATCAAATGGCCAACGTAGTCCTCAACTTCAACGCGTTCCTAGAGAAAACCAAGCTGAAAGACGATGGCAGCAACTACACGGACTGGGTCCGGAACCTAAGGATCATCCTCATAGCTGCCAAGAAAGATTATGTCCTACAAGCACCGCTGGGTGACGCACCTGTTCTCCCTGCAGAACAAGACGTTATGAACGCTTGGCAGGCACGTACCAATGACTACTCCCTCGTTCAGTGCGGCATGCTTTACAGCTTAGAGCTGGGGCTCCAAAAACGTTTTGAGAGACACGGAGCATATGAGATGTTCGAAGAGCTGAAAATGGTTTTCCAAGGTCATGCCCTGGTCGAGAGATATCAAGTCCCCGACAAGTTCTTCAGCTGTAAGATGGAGGAAAACAGTTCTGTCAGTGAGCACATACTCACCATGTCTGGGTTGCATAACCGCTTGACTCAGCTAGGAGTTAATCTCCCGGATGACGCGGTCATTGACAGAATCCTTCAGTCGCTTCCACCGAGCTACAAGAGCTTTGTGATGAACTTCAATATGCAGGGGATGGAAAAGACCATTCCTGAAGTATTTGCTATGCTGAAATCAGCAGAGGTAGAAGTCAAAAAGGAACATCAAGTGTTGATGGTGAATAAAACCACTAAGTTCAAAAAGGGTAAGGGTAAGAAGAACTTCAAGAAGGACGGCAAGGGAGTTGCCGCGCCCGGTAAGCAAGCTGCCGGGAAGAAGCCAAAGAATGGACCCAAGCCCGAGACTGAGTGCTTTTATTGCAAGGAAAGTGGTCACTGGAAGCGGAATTGCCCCAAATACTTAGCGGACAAGAAGGCCGGCAAAATGAAAGGTATATGTGATATACATGTAATTGATGTGTACCTTACCAGTACTCGTAGTAGCTCCTGGGTATTTGATACCGGTGCAGTTGCTCACATTTGTAACTCAAAGCAGGAGCTTCAGAATAAGCGGAGACTGGCGAAGGACGAGGTGACGATGCGGGTCGGGAATGGTTCCAAGGTCGATGTGATCACCGTCGGCACGCTACCTCTACATTTACCTACGGGATTAGTTTTGAACCTCAATAATTGTTATTTAGTGCCAAGTTTGAGCATGAACATTGTATCAGGATCTCGTTTAATACGAGATGGCTACTCATTTAAATCCGAGGATAATGGTTGTTCTATTTATATGAGAGATATGTTTTATGGTCATGCTCCGATGGTGAATGGTTTATTCTTAATGAATCTCGAGCGTAATGCTACACATATTCATAGTGTGAGTACCAAAAGATGTAAGGTTGATAATGATAGTCCCACATACTTGTGGCACTGCCGCCTTGGTCACATAGGTGTCAAACGCATGAAGAAGCTCCATGCAGATGGACTTTTAGAGTCTCTTGATTACGAATCATTTGACACGTGCGAGCCATGCCTCATGGGTAAAATGACCAAGACTCCGTTCTCAGGAACAATGGAGCGAGCAACCAACTTATTGGAAATCATACATACTGATGTGTGCGGTCCAATGAGTGTTGAGGCTCGCGGTGGCTATCGTTATGTTCTCACCCTCACTGATGACTTGAGTAGATATGGGTATATATATTTGATGAAACACAAGTCTGAGACCTTTGAAAAGTTCAAGGAATTTTAGAGTGAGGTTGAAAATCAACGTGACAGGAAAATCAAGTTCCTACGATCAGATCGTGGAGAATACTTGAGTCACGAATTTGGCACACACTTAAGAAAATGTGGAATAGTTTCACAACTCACGCCACCTGGAACACCTCAGCATAATGGTGTGTCCGAACGTCGTAATTGCACTCTATTAGATATGGTGCGATCTATGATGTCTCTTACCGATTTACCGCTATCTTTTTGGGGCTATGCTTTAGAGACTGCCGCATTCACTTTAAATAGGGCTCCGTCGAAATCCATTGAGACGACACCGTATGAATTATGGTTTGGGAAGAAACCTAAGCTGTCGTTTCTAAAAGTTTGGGGATGCGATGCTTATGTCAAGAAACTTCAACCTGAAAAGCTCGAACCCAAGTCGGAAAAATGCGTCTTCATAGGATACCCTAAAGAAACTATTGGGTATACCTTCTACCTCAGATCCGAAGGCAAGATATTTGTTGCCAAGAATGGATCCTTTCTAGAGAAAGAGTTTCTCTCAAAAGAAGTAAGTGGGAGGAAAGTAGAACTTGATGAAGTATTACCTCTTGAACCGGAAAAAGGCGCAACTCAAGAAAATGTTCTTGAGGTGCCTGCACCGACTAGAGAGGAAGTTAATGATGATGATCAAGATACTTCTGATCAAGCTCCTACTGAAATTCGTAGGTCCACAAGGACACGTTCCGCACCAGAGTGGTACGGCAACCCTGTCTTGGAAATCATGTTGTTAGACAATGGTGAAAACCTTCGAACTATGAAGAAGCGATGGCAGGCCCGGATTCCGACAAATGGCTGGAAGCCATGAAATCCGAGATAGGATCCATGTATGAAAATGAAGTATGGACTTTGACTGACTTGCCCGTTGAGCGGTGAGCCATAGAAAATAAATGGATCTTTAAGAAGAAGACAGACGCAGATGGTAATGTGACCATCTATAAAGCTCGGCTTGTCGCTAAGGGTTATCAACAAGTTCAAGGGGTTGACTACGATGAGACTTTCTCACCGGTAGCGAAGCTGAAGTCCGTCCGAATCATGTTAGCAATTTCCGCATTCTATGATTATGAGATATGGCAAATGGACGTCAAAACGGCATTCCTTAATGGTTTCCTTAAGGAAGAATTGTATATGATGCAGCCGGAAGGTTTTGTCGATCCTAAGAATGCTGACAAGGTGTGCAAGCTCCAACGCTCGATCTATGGGCTGGTGCAAGCATCTCGAAGTTGGAACATTCGCTTTGATGAGATGATCAAAGTGTTTGGGTTTACACAGACTTATGGAGAAGCCTGCGTTTACAAGAAAGTGAGTGGGAGCTCTGTAGCATTTCTCATATTATATGTAGATGACATACTTTTGATGGGAAATGATATAGAACTCTTGGACAGCATTAAGGCCTACTTGAATAAGAGTTTTTCAATGAAGGACCTTGGAGAAGCTGCTTATATATTAGGCATCAAGATCTATAGAGATAGATCGAGACGCCTCATAGGTCTTTCACAAAGCACATACCTTGATAAGATATTGAAGAAGTTCAATATGGATCAGTCTAAGAAGGGGTTCTTACCTGTGTTACAAGGTGTGAAATTGAGCTCAGCTCAATGTCCGACCACGGTAGAAGATATAGAAGAGATGAGTGTCATCCCCTATGCCTCAGCCATAGGTTCTATTATGTATGTCATGCTGTGTACCAGACCTGATGTAAACCTTGCCGTAAGTTTGGTAGGAAGGTACCAAAGTAATCCCGGCAAGGAACACTGAACAGCGGTCAAGAATATCCTGAAGTACCTGAAAAGGACTAAGGAAATGTTTCTCGTTTATGGAGGTGACGAAGAGCTCGTCGTAAAGGGTTACATCGACGCTAGCTTCGACACAGATCTGGATGACTCTAAGTCACAAACCGGATACGTGTATATTTTGAATGGTGGGGCAGTAAGCTGGTGCAGTTGCAAGCAGAGCGTCGTGGCGGGATCTACATGTGAAGCGGAGTACATGGAAGCCTCGGAGGCAGCACATGAAGCAATTTGGGTGAAGGAGTTCATCACCGACCTAGGAGTCATACCCAATGCGTCGGGGCCGATCAAGCTCTTCTGTGACAACACTGGAGCTATTGCACTTGCCAAGGAGCCCAGGTTTCACAAGAAGACAAGGCACATCAAGCGTCGCTTCAACTCCATTCGTGAAAATGTTCAAGATGGAGACATAGATATTTGTAAAGTACATACGGACCTGAATGTAGCAGATCCGTTGACTAAACCTCTCCCTAGAGCAAAACATGATCAACACCAGAATTCCATGGGTGTTCGATTCATCACAATGTAACTAGATTATTGACTCTAGTGCAAGTGGGAGACTGTTGGAAATATGCCCTAGAGGCAATAATAAAAGCATTATTATTATATTTCCTTGTTCCTGATAATTGTCTTTCATTCATGCTATAATTGTGTTATCCGGAAATCGTAATACATGTGTGAATAATAGACACCAACATGTCCCTAGTAAGCCTCTAGTTGACTAGCTCGTTGATCAACAGATAGTCATGGTTTCCTGACTATGGACATTGGATGTCATTGATAATGAGATCACATTATTAGGAGAATGATGTGATGGACAAGACCCAATCCTAAACATAGCACAAGATCGTATAGTTCGTTTGCTAGTTTTCCAATGTCAAGTATCTTTTCCTTAGACCATGAGATCATGTAACTCCCGGATACTGTAGGAGTGCTTTGGGTGTACCAAACGTCACAACGTAACTGGGTGACCATAAAGGTATACTACGGGTATCTCCGAAAGTGTCTGTTGGGTTGACACGGATCAAGACTGGGATCTGTCACTCCGTATGACGGAGAGGTTTCACTGGGCCCACTCGGTAATGCATCATCATTATGAGCTCAAAGTGACCAAGTGTCTGGTCAAGGGATCATGCATTACAGTACGAGTAAAGTGACTTGCCGGTAACGAGATTGAACAAGGTATTGGGATACCAACGATCGAATCTCAGGCAAGTAACATACCGATTGACAAAGGGAATTGTATACGGGGTTGCTTGAATCCTTGACATCGTGGTTCATGGTTCATCCGATGAGATCATCGAGGAGCATGTGGGAGCCAACATGGGTATCCAGATCCCGCTGTTGGTTATTGACCGGAGAGCAATCTCGGTCATGTCTACATGTCTCCCGAACCCGTAAGGTCTACACACTTAAGGTTCGGTGACGCTAGGGTTGTAGGGATATGTATGTGCAGTAACCCGAATGTTGTTCGGAGTCCCGGATGAGATCCCGGACGTCACGAGGAGTTCCGGAATGGTCCGGAGGTGAAGAATTATATATAGGAAGAGCAGTTTCGGCCATCGGGGGAGTTTCGGGGGTCACCGATATTGTACCGGGACCACCGGAAGGTTCCCCGGGGTCCATCGGGTGGGGCCACCCATCCCGGAGGGCCCCATGGGCTGAAGTGGGGAGGGGAACCAGCCCTTAGTGGGCTGGTGCGCCCCCCAAGGCCCACCCCTTGCGCCTAGGGTTGAAACCCTAGGGGGGGGGCTCCCCGCTTGCCTTGGGGGGCACTCCACCCCCCTTGGCCGCCCCCCCCCCTAGGAGATTGCATCTCCTAGGGCCGGCGCCCCCCCTAGGCTCCCTATATATAGTGGGGGAGGGAGGGCCTCTCCCCCTACACCATTGGTGCCTCCCTCTCCCTCTCCAACACCTCTCCCTTCTCCATAGAGCTTGGTGAAGCCCTGCCGGAGTACTGCAGCTCCACCACCACCACGCCGTCGTGCTGCTGCTGGAGCCATCTTCCTCAACCTCTCCTTCCCCCTTGCTGGATCAAGAAGAAGGAGACGTTACACTGACCGTACGTGTGTTGAACACGGAGGTGCCGTCCGTTCGGCGCTAGGATCTTCGGTGATTTGGATCAGGTCGAGTACGACTTCCTCATCCCCGTTCTTTGAACGCTTCCGCGCGTGATCTACAAAGGATGTAGATGCAATCCAATCACTCATTGCTCGATGAACTCATAGATGGATCTTGGTGAAACCGTAGGAAAATTTTTGTTTTCTGCAACGTTCCCCAACACAAATAGCCCGCAAAATAACCGCGGTAGCTGCGCTATAGCTGCCCGGGAGCCTCACCGCTAAGCTATGGCTGTTGCCGCGAAAACCTCAACATATCCTTCTAAATGGCAGAAAAATCAGCAAAAACCTCTAGAAATCATCTCCCCCACTAGAAAATTTTCTGCTATTTGCCGCTATAGCTGCTGGGAGATGCCGCCGCGAAATCATTTCTCCCGCGATTTTAATCATTTTTTACCTACTTCTATAAAATCTATCAGGTCTGTTTGCATTGCAAGTTTTTAAATAGACTGAAGTACGAACCATAGATTCATGTTTTGTGGCTTAAAGTGTTTCATAGTTTCTGTTCTTTTTGTGGTTATTCAGGAGTAAGAACAAATTGTACTTATTCAGGACTTAAAACAAAATATCGAGGGATACGAAATCACTCTGCTCTTTGATCCAGATATGAGATATCCCCACATAATGATCGCCTATTCTTATACCCAAATCACCACAAGTATCATCATATCTTTGTGTCTTAGGTAGCTATCATTGCAAAGGGCCTAACCAATAAGAGGTGCTTCTAGGCTATTACAGCAGTGGAAATCAACAAGTTCCATGCACATGAAAACACTGTGGATTGCACTTGTAGTGCTGATGTCAGCAGAGTTGTGTGCGTTAAGGCAATGGCGAGGCATAAGGCATAATGAGCAGGAAATGTCCATCGGAGGAAGCAAATGGCTGATTGCTTTGACCTACTTGGGCTTGATTTGGGATAGGCCTTCAGTTGGTAACCAGCCATTGAACTATAAAACTTATATATAATATAATATCAATACATTAGTACAACCATTTGTAAGATGCGTGCATTAAGCAAGTCTTATTGGGATGTATGAGCTGTTAAACTTGACTTGAAATGAACTTTGTATTTAACAAAAGAACGAGAGGTTGGAATTTGCAAAAACATCAAATTGCATCTTCACTTTTCTGATGATACAAGTGCTATACGGTATTCTTACGCTTCTCTCTTCACTGGTCGGATATACGCCTCTGAGCTGCAACATCAAGTTATTACTTTTCATCATCTACGAGTTAGCAAAAGAACTTCAATTGCATTCTTTGTTCTTCAGTACACATGATTAGGACATGAATTGTTATTCAACCCTAGCATTTTGTGGTACATATACTTACTAATTAAGCGCCAAACCACTACTACAAGCAATTATTTTGAGACTGAGACGAAAGGTATGACCACCCCACACCCACACTGATGACGAGCCCAAAGTTTTCCTAGAATCAAACCTCTTTCAGGGAAACCCTAAGCTAGCTAGGACCAGGCGGCGGCGAGGGAAACCACAAAGAGGCGAGGGACCGCGGGTGGCGGGCTGGCGGCCTGGCAAAAGAGGGAGATGCAGAAGGAAGGGGATATCATACAGCCTCGTCCCAAGAAGAATTGAGCTGACCTGGCTGATGAGCTCGAGTTCTTCACGGAGCTCCGCAACACGCTGATGAACAAGGAGAGGTTTGATTCTTCCAACTCCTACTGTAGTTTGGGCACACAGAAGGGACTTGGTTTTGTCGGCAATCGTGTCAAGGTCTTGCACAAGCGTCTGGGGATAACCGCCGTAACTGCCCATAGTTCCCCCGCGATCTCTGATCCGACTGACCCCTTGGAGAAGCATGTGAATGATCTCAGTTCGACAATAGGAGCAGATCCAATTCAAGATGATGGTGATGGTAGTGCTGATGGCTGCGGTGATGAGGAGGAAGAGGATGAGATGGAGTGGGGCAAGCCTGCCATGGAGGAGGAGGAGGAAGTCCGAAGGATCACCGTGTTGGGGAACGTAGCAGAAATTTAAAATTTTCCTACGTGTCACCAAGATCGATCCATGGAGAAACTGAAAGTGCAACTATCCCTAGGTGGTTTTGGTAATTCATAACAACATATAGCTCATTGAGCTAATGCTATTCCAAGATAATTATTTCAGGAAAGCTCAATGATTGGCATGGCATGGATGTGAAAGTGGAACCCTCAAAATGCTAAGGACAAAGGATTGGCTCAAGCTCAAAAGCTCAAGACTCTTCATTTTATATTTTAGTGATCCAAGATCACATTGAGTCTTTAGGAAAAGCCAATACTATCAAGGAGGGATGAGGTGTTGCTTAATGAGCCTCTTGCTTCATGTGCTTAGTGATATGCTCCAAAACCCTCAACTACTTTCCCATATCCACATATGACCTAAACCCTAATCCAAACTCGGTCCTACCGATTCTTCCTATCCGGCGCCACCGAGTTTTCATTTGTCATAAGCCACTACCAAACCCTAGCAATTCGGTCCTACCGATAGGGATCTCGGTCTCACCGAGATGGAGTTGCAAACTCTCTGTTTCCCTTTCGTAACTTTTTGGTCTCACCGAAAGAGCGAATCGGTCCCACCGAGATTGCAGTGTAAATTCAGTGTTTCCCCTTTGTAACTTTTCGGTCTCACCGAAAGAGAAAATCGGTCCCACCGAGTTTGCCTGACCAACTCTCTGGTTAGATAATTACCAAATTCGGTCTCACCGAGTTTGTGTAATCGGTCTCACCGAGATTACGTTATGCCCAAACCCTAACCATATCGGTCCTACCGAGTTGCATGTCAGTCCCACTGAAAATCTCTAACGGTCACTAGGTTTACATTTTCGGTCCGACCGAGTTTGTTGATTCGGTCCCACCGAGAATGGAAAACTGTGTGTAACGGTTGGATTTTGTGTGGAGGCTATATATACCCCTCCACCTCCTCTTCACTCGTGGAGAGAGCCATCAGAACACATACACCATTCCAACTCATATGTTCTGAGAGAGAACCACCTACTCATGTGTTGAGACCAAGACATTCCATTCCTACCATATGAATCTTGATCTCTAGCCTTCCCAAGTTGCTTTCCACTCAAATCTTCTTTCCACCAAATCCAAATTCTATGAGAGAGAGTTGAGTGTTGGGGAGACTATCATTTGAAGCACAAGAGCAAGGAGTTCATTACCTACACACCATTTGTTACTTCTTGGAGAGTGGTGTCTCCTAGATTGGCTAGGTGTCATCACTTGGGAGCCTCCGACAAGATTGTGGAGTTGAACCAAGGAGTTTGTAAGGGCAAGGAGATCACCTACTTCGTGAAGATCTACCGCTAGTGAGGCAAGTCCTGTGTGGGCGATGGCCATGGTGGGATAGACAAGGTTGCTTCTTCGTGGACCCTTTGTGGGTGGTTGCTTCTTCGTGGACCCTTCGTGGGTGGAGCCCTGTGTGGACTCGCGCAACCGTTACCCTTGGGTGGAGCCCTGTGTGGACTCGCGCAACCGTTACCCTTCGTGGGTTGAAGTCTCCATCAACGTGGATGTAGGATAGCACCACCTATCCGAACCACGGGAAAAACATCCGTGTCTCCAATTGC
The DNA here is from genome assembly GCF_002162155.2 of Triticum dicoccoides. NCBI lineage: Eukaryota > Viridiplantae > Streptophyta > Magnoliopsida > Poales > Poaceae > Triticum > Triticum dicoccoides. The sequence continues at coordinate 771,743,410 of NC_041382.1, forward strand.
GTTTGAATTCTCCAAACCCTTCCCTTTACATTCTTGCAAGTTGCATGCTTTACTTTCCACTGCCTATATACTCTTTGCATGCTTGCTTGAATTATGTGATGATTGCTTGACTTGTCCTAAATTAGCTAAAATCTGCCAAGAACTAAAATTGGGAAAAGGTTAAGTTTTTATTTGGTCAAGTAGTCTAATCACCCCCCTCTAGACATACTTTCGATCCTACAAGTGGTATCAGAGCTTTGGTCTCAATTTGCTTTGATCTCCATAGCTTTGGTGGTCATAGCCTTGGTTTCACAACCTAGGAGAGTATGGCGTCTAGCGAGGGAAATTATCACCGTAGAGGTCCTTACTTTGATGGTACTAATTTTGCTAGTTGGAAGCATAAAATGAAAATGCATATTCTTGGGCATAACCCTGCTGTTTGGGCTATTGTGTGTGTTGGCTTGCAAGGTGACTTCTTTGATGGGAGAGAACCAAACCGTGAAGCTACCGCGGATGAGTTGAAGATGTTGCAATACAATGCTCAAGCTTGTGATATTCTCTTCAACGGATTGTGCCTCGAAGAATTCAACAAAATCAGCCGTCTTGAGAATGCAAAGGAAATTTGGGACACTTTGATTGATATGCACGAAGGTACCGACTCCGTCAAGGAATCCAAGTTGGATGTGCTTCAAAGCCAACTTGACAAGTTCAAGATGAAGGATGGTGAAGGTGTCGCTGAAATGTACTCTAGGCTTGCTCTCATCACAAATGAGATTGCCGGCTTAGGAAGTGAAGAGATGACCGATAGATTCATCATCAAGAAGATTCTAAGAGCCTTGGATGGAAAATAGGATACCGTGTGCACATTGATCCAAATGATGCCAAATTACAAAGATCTCAAGCCAACGGAGGTGATTGGAAGAATTGTTGCTCATGAGATGTCACTTAAGGATAAAGAGGAACTTCACAACAAATCAAGTGGTGCCTATAAAGCCTCATGTGAAGCCCCTACATCATCAACTGAGAAACAAGACTTCAATGAAGAATTGAGCTTAATGGTGAAGAACTTCAACAAGTTCTACAAGAGTAGAAGCAAAGATAGAAGCTTCAAGTCAAGGTCCTACAATGACAAAAGATCTTCTAGTCGAGAGAGAAACTGCTACAAATGTGGAAGACCCGGACACTATTCCAATGAGTGTACGGCTCCATACAAGAGAAGAGAAGATTCTCCAAGAAGAAGAAGCAAAGAATCACCACCAAGAGAGAGAAGGAGTAGAGATGATCGTTATGAACGAAGATACTCACGGAGAAGCAAGGATTCGGAAAGGAAGGAAAAATCATCAAGGAGCTACACAAGACGAAGACATCAAGCTCATGTTGGTGAATGGGTATCCGGCTCCGACTCCGACAGCCACTCCGAGAGAAGTTATCACTCCGACTCCGAAGATACTCAAGATGAAGGTGTTGCCGGTCTAGCACTTGTGTCAACCAACTCCTACGACATATTTGGCTCACCAAACGAAGATTCTTCATGGCCAAAGGTCCTAAGGTAACACACCCCGAGTATGTTGATTTCAATAGTGATGAAGATGACTTGTTAGGTGATGATTTGCTTGTTGATAACTCTAGTGATGAATACTATGATGAAACGTCAATTAATCATGCTAATCAAGATAAAACGAATGACAATGATAAGGATAAGATTGAGGCTCTAACTAAAGAACTAAACACTCTTAAGTTAGCTAATGAAACTATCTTCGAAGATCATCAAGAACTTTTAAGAGCTCATGAGAAATTACGCTTTGAAAAGCTCAATCTTGAGCAAGAGCATGAGTTCTTAAAAGCAATCAATGATGATCTCCGCAAGAAAAGTTCTTCTTACATTGCCAAGCGTTTACTCTTATCCACTTACATGCCTCAAGTCAAGTCTAGTAACAAGAACAAGAAAGATTCTTCCTCTAGCAGTAACAATGATCATGTTAAATCCAATATTGTTGCTTCTAGTAGTTCTCTTGATTCTACTAATGATTCTCTTAGCCAAGTTACACTTGAGCAAGAAAATAGCTTATTGAAGGGAATTATAGAGAAAGGAGTGTACAAAAGCCTTGCCGGGAGTAAGCAATTCGAGGAAATTGTGCGCAAGCAAGGAATGCACCGGAAGAATCAAGGTGTTGGTTTTGAACGAAAGTTCAATGCCAATGGAGTTGAGTGGGAAGAAGATCAATACCCCAAGACAAAGTTTATTCCTCAACAAGAGAAGTATGATACTTCTTTGAAGGGGACACAAGCTCAAGATGATCTTCCACCACAAGACTACAAGCAAAAAGGCAAGGACAAGCTTCAAGAGGAAATTGATGCATTTGAAGAAGCTCCAAAGACCTTAGTCAAGTGGATTCCCAAGACTACTTCAAGTTCCACTTCATCAAGTACGACTACAACTCCAAGGATTCCCATCAAGATGATGTGGATCCAAAAGAAGAAGAACTAGACAGTTCTTGAGGGTGACTCCGCCAACATACTTCACTCTTATCATTTTGGCAAGAACAAGTGCAATCAACTTCCACATCTTGCACTAGTTCAAGGAGTGACAAACCCTCTTGTTGGTAAGACAAGGGACAAGGTAACCTAAAAGTTTTCATGGACATCATCTTGTGTGTGCATCACTCTATGTCTATGGATATCCTTGTTTGTTCCTTGTGGGACTAACCCATGTAGGTATTGAAAGTGCAATTCACTCAAATGGATAGCTCCAAGTGATCTACATCAACATTGAGCATCCACATCTTCAACATCTACATGAAGTCATCATCGACAAAACCCAAGGTTAGTTCATCCCTCTTAGGGGGGATATCACATCTAGGGGGAGCTTTACTCTAAGACTTGAGCTAAAGCAACTCTAAAGATGTGAACACAACAATGCTTTATGTAAAAGTGGTAACCCCACTTGAGCTTAAACGATGAGTATGACCTATGATCAAGTGTTCTCACTTGACTCCTAAGTCAATATACTCATATATAGATGACCTAGTCATCGCAAATTGCTTGATAGATGCTAGAATTGGTTGTGCATGCCTTGTCACATATTTCATTTGCCATCTTATTGTGTGAGCATGCTGGTTGCATCTTTTACTCATTCGAGGACATCCACTTGTTGTTTTGATTGTTTGGTTGTATCTTCTTCTGCCAAGTGGATGGACAAGAATGCCTAAGAACCTCCTCTAGCTATCTATGCTTTTCTCGTCTCAAACTCTATTCATGCTGCATCACAAAATTTGATCAAGTCCGATTCGAACCACTCTGTGTGAGGAGCGCTCGGAGTCCCCGATTCGACATAGACTTAAACTTCCAAAACCTCTTTATGATTCTCGGTCTGACCGATACCCCACTTTCGGTCCTACCGAGATCATTTTGTTGATCTAGGTTTTCGATCTCGGTGCAACCGATTTGAACCTTTCGGTCACACCGAGTTTCAGTAACTGCCTGCAGTTATGAATCTCGGTGCCACCGAGTTGTTCCACTCGGTCACACCGACAGGATCGGGCTATATATATTCACGGGCAAAATTTTGGAAATTTCTTCGAACCCCTTCGCCTGCGCGATAGCCTGCTCCGCCCTCGTGGTCTTCGGATCGTCTTCTCGCCGCCAGCCGCCTCCAGTCGCTGGTCTCCGTCGCCGTCAACGGGAATTCTGCCCCGCCGTTGCCGCCGTAGCGAGTCTCCGCCGAATTAGGGTATGGACTCGATCTTTGTGCTATTCCCCAATCTGATTCCTAGCACATTGTGATCATATTGATTCTAGCCATGTTTGATAAACTTCTATCCAGTCAATGAACTCATAGATTAGGTTTGATTCGAAAATTCTAGGTTTAGGTTTCCACCGAAACCATCTCAGACCCACCGAGTTGAAAAACTCGGTCCCACTGATTTGGCTTATGCCATTGCACAAGTGAGACTCGGTCTGACCGAGAATTACTTATCGGTGTGACCGATTTTGGAACTCTGTGAAACCCTAGCAGTCTCGGTGCCACCGAACTGTGACTCGGTCCAACCGAATTCACCAGTTCAGGTGCCAAAACTGCTTCGGTATCACCGAGTTTAAAAATTGGTAGATCCGAGATGATTTCAGTGGGAAACTAAAACTAAGTTTTTTGGATCATTCTTTTGCAAAAAATCTCTGCACTTTGTGATGCTCATCCACTCTATCTCATCTATAACCTATTCACAGGGTCAGCAGTCAGAGTTTGCAGCATGTCTGATCAAAGTGATAGCCAGAACATGTCAGAGCAGCAGGTGCACATGAGTGAGGGCACTAGTCCCTCAAGTTCTTCAGATGAGGGCAGCAGGAGCACCACTAGCAACTTGCCAAAGGCTGCCACGAGACAGAGGAAGAAGAGAACTTCAGACTCCAAAGATGAAGACTATGTGGGAGAGGAAGAGGCCACTTCCAAGAGAGTTGAGCCAGCTCAAGGCACAAAGCCAGGCCTAAAGATCAAAAGGCCAGCAGGAAGGCAGCCCATGTCAAAGGCAAGAGCCTCAACTGAGAAGCCCACTCCCCAAGAGCCAGTTGCTGCAGAAGGCAAGAAGAGGAAGGAAAGGGTCAAGAAGACCGTAGCCAGAGTGCTAGGAAAGGCTTCCATCATGGAAGAGGAAGAGGAAGAAGATGTAGCTGCACCAGCACCCAAGGCACCCAAGCTGATGGGTGATGCCATAAGATCAGGGGCTACTGCATCTAAGCCCAAAGCTGCCTCCAAGCCCAAGTCTGCACCCAAGAGGAATACAAGGAGCATTCCTGCAGCTGAGAAGAACAAGGCCCCAGTGCCCGAGACTATTGCTGAAGAAGAGGAAGAGAATGTTCTGAGAAAGCTCAAGCCCAAGATCCCAGACCACAACGATGCTCATCCTGTGGCTGAGGACATGAAGCTCAGGAGAGATTCAGGGCTGAGGAAGTGGAGAGAAGCAGATCCGTATGCTTCAAGGAGAAGGACTGCCGTGGATTACAGATTTCACACCAAGGAACAGCAGGACTTCTATGAGACAGTGCTGCTAGATAAGAAGCCCATTGTCTGTGACATGAGATGGGTCGACTGGACCTACATGAGGGAGAAGGAGGAACACTACCCGGGAGTATATGACAGCTTTAGTGCTTGTGGAGTTGCTGACTTTGTTGGGCAGAAGCTCACAAAGTGGAACGAGGAACTGATCATGCAATTCTACTCCACGGCACACTTTTACCCAGATGGAAAGATCACATGGATGTCTGAGGGTACAAGGTACCAATCTACAGTGGCTGAGTGGGCACAGCTCATTAATGCCCCAGAGGAGCATGATGATGACTTGGACATATATGCCAAGAAGAAAATGGACCACAATTCCATGTCCAATATGTATAAGGAAATTCCAAATGAGGCACTTGACACTTTCAAATTTGGCTCAGTGCACTATCTTCTGTCAGGACTGCCAACCATCAATTGGATCTTGAGGCACACCTTGTTGCCCAAGTCAGGTGATCACAAGATGATCAGAGGCCATGCGATCAACTTGCTACATATATTTGATGTGCCTCAGAAGTTCAAGGTGATGAGCCTCATAGTGGAAACTATCAAAAGGACTAAGCAGATCAGAAGAGGAGTTGCGGATATGCCCCTCAGATCCAGGAGCTCATCAACTCTAAAATGGGCACAGACATATACTTATTGGACAAGGAACACCTGCCCATCCGTCCAGATTTTGAGGATAACCAAGTGGTCATGACTGAGAATGAGCCGTCATCAGTTCAAGCACAAGCAAAGAAGGAGAAGGCAAGAAAGGAGAAAGCTGCCAAGATGCCAACTCAAGAGGAGGCATCTGAGTATTTCTTGAAGACTAAACAAGAGCAGCTTGGTTACTTGATTGCATCCACGCTGAGGATTGAGCAAAGTCTGGCCACCCTCACTCAGAATCAGCAGAGCCTAGAGAGAATCATGGAACAGAAGTTCTATGACTTGGATGTCAAAGTGACGGAAGTTCAGTCTGCAGTGGAGCAGCTCTAGGAGGACATGCATGAGAGGAGAGGCAGGACTACCACTCATGCCTTTGCCAGAGTGCCACGAGGCCCGAGGTCATCTGCCGTGCCAGTTGCTGACACCGGAGCCACCATTTCAGCACCAGCTACAGCCTTAGTTCCACCAGCTTCAGCATCTACTTCAGCTCCAACTCCAGCGTCTACTTCAGCGTCTACTGAAACCTTCGTCCTTGGAGTGATCCGGACTCCACCACCACCAGAAGATCAAGCCTGAGCATCGATCTAGCACTATGCATTTTCTAGGAACTTTTTGGTAACTTGTTGCCAAAGGGGGAGAAGATGTATAGATCATAGGCTTTGAGAGAGAGAGTGTTGCTTTTCTCTCTTGCTTTATTTGGTGGTTTTTCGAACTTGTTTGCTTTTGAGTGCTTGAGATACTACGTCATTATTTGTGAGACATTGATGATCATGTGTTTGATCATAAGCTACACTTAATGTTTACTTAATGCTATTATCTTATCTATCTTATGTGATCATTCACTATTCTTGGTGATGAGTGCATGTATTTCATTCTTATCATTTTAAGCGCTCCACCAAGATGTGTGTGACATGGAAGAGTAACCCATGACTCTAACTCCTTCTGCATTTGCAGTCCAAAGCAAATTTTAAATATGCACAAATTTAGGGGGAGCTCTTACTTATCACATACTTCTCAAAGCAACGATATATTTCATGCTTATTATCATTTGTCGAAGCTTTGATCTATATGTTGTCATCAATTACCAAAAAGGGGGAGATTGAAAGTGCAACTATCCCTAGGTGGTTTTGGTAATTCATAACAACATATAGCTCATTGAGCTAATGCTATTCCAAGATAATTATTTCAGGAAAGCTCAATGATTGGCATGGCATGGATGTGAAAGTGGAACCCTCAAAATGCTAAGGACAAAGGATTGGCTCAAGCTCAAAAGCTCAAGACTCTTCATTTTATATTTTAGTGATCCAAGATCACATTGAGTCTTTAGGAAAAGCCAATACTATCAAGGAGGGATGAGGTGTTGCTTAATGAGCCTCTTGCTTCATGTGCTTAGTGATATGCTCCAAAACCCTCAACTACTTTCCCATATCCACATATGACCTAAACCCTAAGCCAAACTCGGTCCTACCGATTCTTCCTATCCGGCGCCACCGAGTTTTCATTTGTCATAAGCCACTGCCAAACCCTAGCAATTCGGTCCTACCGATAGGGATCTCGGTCTCACCGAGATGCGGTTGCAAACTCTCTGTTTCCCTTTCGTAACTTTTCGGTCTCACCAAAAGAGTGAATCGGTCCCACCGAGATTGCAATGTAAATTCAGTGTTTCCCCTTTGTAACTTTTCGGTCTCACCGAAAGAGCAAATCGGTCCCACCGAGTTTGCCTGACCAACTCTCTGGTTAGCTAATTACCAAATTCGGTCTCACCGAGTTTGTGTAATCGGTCTCACCGAGATTACGTTATGCCCAAACCCTAACCATATCGGTCCAACCGAGTTGCATGTCAGTCCCACCGAAAATCTCTAACGGTCACTAGGTTTACATTTTCGGTACGACCGAGTTTGTTGATTCGGTCCCACCGAGATTGGAAAATTGTGTGTAACGGTTGGATTTTGTGTGGAGGCTATATATACCCCTCCACCTCCTATTCACTCGTGGAGAGAGCCATCAGAACACATACACCATTCCAACTCATATGTTCTGAGAGAGAACCACCTACTCATGTGTTGAGACCAAGACATTCCATTCCTACCATATGAATCTTGATCTCTAGCCTTCCCAAGTTGCTTTCCACTCAAATCTTCTTTCCACCAAATCCAAATTCTATGAGAGAGAGTTGAGTGTTGGGGAGACTATCATTTGAAGCACAAGAGCAAGGAGTTCATTACCTACACACCATTTGTTACTTCTTGGAGAGTGGTGTCTCCTAGATTGGCTAGGTGTCACTTGGGAGCCTCCGACAAGATTGTGGAGTTGAACCAAGGAGTTTGTAAGGGCAAGGAGATCGCCTACTTCGTGAAGATCTACCGCTAGTGAGGCAAGTCCTGTGTGGGCGATGGCCATGGTGGGATAGACAAGGTTGCTTCTTCGTGGACCCTTTGTGGGTGGTTGCTTCTTCGTTGACCCTTCGTGGGTGGAGCCCTGTGTGGACTCGCGCAACCGTTAACCTTGGGTGGAGCCCTGTGTGGACTCGCGCAACCGTTACCCTTCGTGGGTTGAAGTCTCCATCAACGTGGATGTAGGATAGCACCACCTATCCGAACCACGGGAAAAACATCCGTGTCTCCAATTGCGTTTGAATTCTCCAAACCCTTCCCTTTACATTCTTGCAAGTTGCATGCTTTACTTTCCGCTGCCTATATACTATTTGCATGCTTGCTTGAATTATGTGATGATTGCTTGACTTGTCCTAAATTAGCTAAAATCTGCCAAGAACTAAAATTGGGAAAAGGTTAAGTTTTTATTTGGTCAAGTAGTCTAATCACCCCCCTCTAGACATACTTTCGATCCTACAGAAACTAGCAACAAGGGGAAGGAGAGTGGATCTACATACCCTTGTAGATCACTATGCGGAAGCGCTCAAGAGAACAGTGTTGAAGGAGTCTTACTCGTCGTGATCCAAATCACCGGATATCCTAGTGCCGAACGGACGGCACCTCCGCGTTCAACACACGTACAACCCGGTGACGTCTCCCATGCCTTGATCCAGCAAGGAGAGAGGGAGAGGTTGAGGAAGACTCCATCCAGCAGCAGCACAACGGCGTGGTGGTGGTGGAGGAGCGTGGTACTCCAGCAGGGCTTCGCCAAGCACCGCAAGAGACGAGGAGGGAGAGGGGTAGGGCTGCACCAACAGGGAGAGGAACTCATGTGTTTTGGGCAGCCCAAACCTCAACTATATATAGGGGAAGGGGAGGGGCTGCGCCCCCACCTAGGGTTCCCTCCCTAGGGGTGGCGGCAGCCCCCTAGATCCCATCTAGGGGCGGCCAAGGGGAGGGGAGAGGGGGAGGCGCACCAGGGTGGGCCTTAGGGCCCATCTGCCCTAGGGTTTGCCCCCTTCCCCTCTTCCTTGCGCCTTGGGCCTTGGTGGGGGGGCGCACCAGCCCACCTAGGGCTGGTCCCTCCCACACTTGGCCCATGCAGCCCTCCGGGGCTTGTGGCCCCACTTGGTGCACCCCCGGGACCCTCCCGGTGGTCACGGTACGTCACCGATAAAACCCGAAACTTTTCCGGTGACCAAAACAGGACTTCCCATATATAAATCTTTACCTCCGGACCATTCCATAACTCCTCGTGACGTCCCGGATCTCATCCGGGACTCCGAACAACATTCGGTAACAACATACAAACTTCCTTTATAACCCTAACATCATCGAACCTTAAGTGTGTAGACCCTACGGGTTCGGGAACCATGCAGACATGACCGAGACGTTCTCCGGTCAATAACCAACAGCGGGATCTGGATACCCATGTTGGCTCCCACATGCTCCACGATGATCTCATCGGATGAACCACGATGTCAAGGACTTAATCAATCCCGTATACAATTCCCTTTGTCTATCGGTACGATACTTGCCCGAGATTCGATCGTCGGTATCCTGATACCTTGTTCAATCTCGTTACCGGCAAGTCTCTTTACTCGTTCCGTAACACATCATCCCGTGATCAACTCCTTGGTCAGATTGTGCACATTATGATGATGTCCTACCGAGTGGGCCCAGAGATACCTCTCCGTTTACACGGAGTGACAAATCCCAGTCTTGATTCGTGCCAACCCAACAGACACTTTCAGAGATACCTATAGTGTACCTTTATAGCCACCCAGTTACGTTGTGATGTTTGGCACACCCAAAGCACTTACGGTATCCGGGAGTTGCACAATCTCATGGTCTAAGGAAATGATACTTGACATTAGAAAAGCTTTAGCATATGAACTACATGATCTTGTGCTAGGCTTAGGATTGGTTCTTGTCCATCACATCATTCTCCTAATGATGTGATCCCATTATCAACGACATCCAATGTCCATGGTTAGGAAACCGTAACCATCTATTGATCAACGAGCTAGTCAACTAGAGGCTTACTAGGGACATGGTGTTGTCTATGTATCCACACATGTGTCTGAGTTTCCTATCAATACAATTCTAGCATGGATAATAAACGATTATCATGAACAAGGAAATATAATAATAATCAATTTATTATTGCCTCTAGGGCATATTTCCAACAGTCTCCCACTTGCACTAGAGTCAATAATCCAGTTCACATCAATATGTGATTAACACTCAAGGTCACATCCCCATGTGACTAACACCCAAAGAGTTCTGGGTTTGATCATGTTATGCTTGTGAGAGAGGTTATAGTCAACGGGTCTAAAACATTCAGATCCGTATGTACTTCGCAAATTTCTATGTCATCTTGTAGATGCAACTACTACGCTACATTAGGAGCTATTCCAAATAACTGTTCTACTATACGAATCCAGTTTATTACTCAGAATAATCTGGATTAGTGTCAAAGTTTGCATCGGCGTAACCCTTTACAACGAACTCTTTTACCACCTCCATAATCGAGAAAAATTCCTTAGTCCACTAGTTACTAAGGATAACTTTGACCGCTGTCCTGTGATCCATTCTTGGATCACTCTTGTACCCATTGACTGACTCATGGCAAGGCACATTTCAGGTGCGGTACACACCATAGCATACTGTAGAGCCTATGTCTTAAGCATAGGGGACGACCTTCGTCCTTTCTCTCTATTCTGCCGTGGTCGAGCTTTAAGTCTTAACTTCATACCTCACAACTCAGGCAAGAACTCCTTCTTTGAATGATCCATCTTGAATACCTTCAAGATCATGTCAAGGTATGTGCTCATTTGAAAGTACCATTAAGCGTTTTGATCTATCCTTATAGATCTTGATGCTCAATGTTCAAGTAGCTTAATCCAGGCTTTCCATTAAAAAAACACTTTTCAAATAACTCTGCATGCTTTCCAGAAATTCTACATCATTTCCGATCAACAATATGTTAACAACATATACTCATCAGAAATTCTATAGTGCTCCCACTCACTTCTTTGGAAGTACAAGTTTCTCATAAACTTTGTATACACCCAAAATCTTTGATCATCATCAAAGTGTATATTCCAACTTCGAGATGCTTACTCCAGTCCATAGAAGGATTGCTAGAGCTTTGCATACTTGTTAGCATCTTTCAGGATTGACAAAACCTTCCAGTTGTATCACATACAACCTTTCCTCAAAAATCATCGAGGAAATAATGTTTTGACATCCTATCTGCAAGATTTCATAAATATGCAGTAATTGCTAACATAATTCCAACAGACTCTTAGCATCGCTACGAGTGAGAAAGTCTCATCGTAGTCAACTCCTTGAACTTGTCGGAAAACATCTTAACGACAAGTCGAGCTTTCTTAATGGTGATACTTACCATCATTGTCCGTCTTCCTTTTAAAATCCATATGTACCTAATAGCCTTACGACCATCAAGTAGTTCTTCCAAAGTCTACACTTTGTTTTCATATATGGATCCTCTCTCGGATTATATGGCCTCGAGCCATTTATCGGAATCCAGGCCCACCACCGTTTCTCCATAGCTCGTAGGTTCATTGTTGTCTAGCAACATGACTTCCAATAAAGGATTACGTACCACTCTGAAGTAGCACGCATCCTTGTCATCCCACGAGGTTTGGTAGTGACTTGATCTGAAGTTTCATGATCACTATCATAAGCTTCCACTTCAATTGGTGTAGGTGCCACAGGAACAACTCCCTGTGCCCTGCCACACACTAGTTGAAGAGACGGTTCAATAACCTCATCAAGTCTCCACCATCCTCCCACTCAATTCTTTCGAGAGAAACTTTTCCTCGAGAAAGGACCCGATTCTAGAAACAATCCCTTATTGCTTTCGGATCTGATACAGGAGGTATACCCAACTGTTTTGGGTGTCCTATGAAGATGCATTTATCCACTTTGGGTTTGAGCTTATCAGCCTCAAACTTCTCCACATAAGCGTTGCAGCCCCAAACTTTTAAGAAATGACAGCTTAGGTTTCTCTAAACCATAGTTCATACGGTGTCATCTCATCGGAATTACGTGGTGCCCTATTAAAAGTGAATGTGGTTGTCTCTAATGCCTAACCCATAAACTATCGTGGTAATTCGATAAGAGACATCATGGTATGCATCATATCCAATAGGGTGCAGTTATGATGTTCGGACACACCATCACACTATGGTGTTGCAGGCTGTATTAGTTGTGAAACAATTTCCACAATGTCTTAATTCTGTGCCAAACTAGTAATCAAGATATTCATCTTTATGATCATATCATAGATATTTTATCCTCTTGTCACGACGATCTTTCAACTTCACCCTGAAATTACTTGAACCTTTCAATAATTCAGACTCATGATTCATCAAGTAAATATACTCAACATCTACTCAAATCATCTGTGAAGTAAAAACATAACGATATCCACTACATGCCTCAGCACTCATTGGACTGCACACATCAAAATGTATTACTTCCAACAAGTTGCTTTCTAGTTCCATTTTACTGAAAACGAGGCTTTCAGTCATCTTGCCCATGTGGTATGATTTGCATGTCTCAAGTGAATCAAAATCAAGTGAGTCCAAACAGTCCATTTGCATGGAGTTTCTTCATGCATATACACCAATAGACATGGTTCGCATGTCTCAAACTTTTCAAAAACGAGTGAGTCCAAAGATCCATCAACATGGAGCTTCTTCATGCGTTTTATACCGATATGACTTAAGTGGCAGTGCCACAAGTAGGTGGTACTATCATTACTATCTTATATCTTTTGGCATGAACAAGTGTATCACTACGATCGAGATTCAATAAACCATTCATTTTAGGTGCAAGACCATTGAAGGTATTACTCAAATGAACAGAGTAACCATTATTCTCCTTAAATGAATAACCGTATCGCGATAGTCATAATCCAATCATGTCTATGCTCAACGCAAACACCAAATAACAGCTATTTAGGTTTAACACCAATCTCGATGGTAGAGGGAGCATGCGATGCTTGATCATATCAACATTGGAAACACTTCCAACACATATCGTCAGCTCACCTTTAGCTAGTCTCCGTTTATTCCGTAGCTTTTATTTCGAGTTACTAACACTTAGCAACCGAACCGGTATCTAATACCCTGGTGCTACTAGGAGTACTAGTAAAGTACACATCAACACAATGTATATCCAATATACTTCTATCGACCTTGCCAGCCTTCTAATCTACCAAGTATCTAGGGTAATTCTGCTCCAGTGGTTGTTCCCCTTATTACAGAAGCACTTAGTCTCGGGTTTGGGTTCAACCTTTGGTTTCTTCACTAGAGCGGCAGCTGATTTGCTGTTTCATGAAGTATCCCTTCTTGCCCTTGCCCTTCTTGAAACTAGTGGTTTCATCAACCATCAACAATTGATGCTCCTTCTTGATTTCTACTTTTGTGGTGTCAAACATCGCGAATATCTCAAGGATCATCATATATGTCCCCGATATATTATAGTTCATCACGAAGCTCTAGCAGCTTGGTGGTAATGACTTCGGAGAACCATCACTGTCTCATATGGAAGATCAACTCCCACTCGATTCAAATGATTGTTGTACTCAGACAATCTAAGCACAAGTTGAACAATTGAGCTTTTCTCCCTTAGTTTGCAGGCTAAGAAAATCGTCGGAGGTCTTATACCTCTTGACGTGGGCACGAGCCTGAAATCCCAATTTCAGCCCTCGAAACATCTCATATGTTTCGCGACGTTTCAAAATGTCTTTGGTGCCTCAACTCTAAACCGTTTAACTGAACTATCACGTAGTTATCAAAATGTGTATGTCAGATGTTCGCAACATCCACAGACGACGTTCGAGGTTCAGCACACTGAGCGGTGCATTAAGGACATAAGCCTTCTATGAAGCAATGAGGACAATCCTTAGTTTACGGACCTAGTCCGCATAATTGCTACTATCAACTTTCAACTAAATTTTCTCTAGGAACATATCTAAACAGTAGAACTGAAGCGTGAGCTACGATATAATTTGCGAAGAACTTTTGACAATGTTCAGGATAATTAAGTTCATCTTATGAACTCCCACTCAGATAGACATCCCTCTAGTCATCTAAGTGATTACATGATCCGAGTCAACTAGGCCGTGTCCGATCATCACGTGAGACGGACTAGTCAACATTGGTGAACATCTTCATGTTGATCGTATCTTCTATACGACTCATGCTTGACCTTTCGGTCTCTTGTGTTTCGACGCCATGTATGTACATGCTAGGCTCGTCAAGTTAACCTAAGTGTTTGGCATGTGTTCCGAGGCCATGTCTGTACATGCTAGGCTCGTCAACACCCGTTGTATTCGAATGTAAGAATCTATACACCCGATCATCACGTGGTGCTTCGAAACGACGAACTTTCACAACGGTGCATAGTTAGGGGGAACACTTTCTTGAAATTTTAATGAGGGATCATCTTATTTACTACCGTCGCTCTAAGCATATAAGATGTATAAACATGATAAACATCACATGCAATCAAATAGTGACATGATATGGCCATCATCACTTTGCTCCTTTTGATCTCCATCTTCGGGGCTCCATGATCATCATCGTCACCGGCATGACACCATGATCTCCATCATCATGATCTCCATCATCGTGTCTTCATGAAGTTGTCTCGCCAACTATTACTTCTACTACTACAGCTAACGGTTAGCAATAAAGTAAAGTAATTACATGACGTTTATGTTGACATGCAGGTCATAAATAAATTAAGACAACTCCTATGGCTCCTGCCGGTTGTCATACTCATCGACATGCAAGTCGTGATTCCTATTACAAGAACATGATCAATCTCATACATCACATATCATTCATCACATTCTTCTTGGCCATATCACATCACATAGCATACCCTGCAAAAACAAGTTAGACGTCCTCTAATTGTTGTTTGCATGTTTTACGTGGCTGCTATGGGTTTCTAGCAAGAACGTTTCTTACCTACGCAAAAACCACAACGTGATATGCCAATTGCTATTTACCCTTCATAAGGACCCTTTTCATCGAATCCGATCCGACTAAAGTGGGAGAGACAGACACCCGCTAGCCACCTTATGCAACTAGTGCATGTCAGTCGGTGGAACCAGTCTCACGTATGAGTACGTGTAAGGTCGGTCCGGGCCGCTTCATCCCACAATGCCGCCGAATCAAGATTGGACTAGTAACGGTAAGCATATTGAACAAAATCAACGCCCACAACTACTTTGTGTTCTACTCGTGCATAGAAACTACGCATAGACCTAGCTCATGATGCCACTGTTGGGGAACGTAGCAGAAATTCAAAATTTTCCTACGTGTCACCAAGATCGATCTATGGAGAAACTAGCAACGAGGGGAAGGAGAGTGGATCTACATACCCTTGTAGATCGCTATGCGGAAGCGCTCAAGAGAACAGGGTTGAAGGAGTCGTACTCGTCGTGATCCAAATCACCGGAGATCCTAGTGCCGAACGGACGGCACCTCCGCGTTCAACACACGTTCAGCCCGGTGACGTCTCCCATGCCTTGATCCAGCAAGGAGAGAGGGAGAGGTTGAGGAAGACTCCATCCAGCAGCAGCACAACGGCGTGGTGGTGGTGGAGGAGCATGGTACTCCAGCAGGGCTTCGCCAAGCACCCCAAGAGACGAGGAGGGAGAGGGGTAGGGCTGCACCAACATGGAGAGGAACTCATGTGTTTTGGGCAGCCCAAACCTCAACTATATATAGGGGAAGGGGAGGGGCTGCGCCCCCACCTAGGGTTCCCTCCCTAGGGGTGGTGGCAGCCCCCTAGATCCCATCTAGGGGCGGCCAAGGGGAGGGGAGAGGGGGAGGCGCACCAGGGTGGGCCTTAGGGCCCATCTGCCCTAGGGTTTGCCCCTTCCCCTCTTCCTTGTGCCTTGGGCCTTGGTGGGGGGGCGCACCAGCCCACCTGGGGCTGGTCCCCTCCCATACTTGGCCCATGCAGCCCTCCGGGGCTTGTGGCCCCACTTGGTGGACCCCCGGGACCCTCCCGGTGGTCCCGGTACGTCACCGATAAAACCCGAAACTTTTCCGGTGACCAAAACAGGACTTCCCATATATAAATCTTTACCTCCGGACCATTCCAGAACTCCTCGTGACGTCCCGGATCTCATCCGGGACTCCAAACAACATTCGGTAACCACATACAAACTTCCTTTATAACCCTAGTGTCATTGAACCTTAAGTGTGTAGACCCTACGGGTTCGGGAACCATGCAGACATTACCGAGACGTTCTCCGGTCAATAACCAACAGCAGGATCTGGATACCATGTTGGCTCCCACATGCTCCACGATGATCTCGTCGGATGAACCACTATGTCAAGGACTTAATCAATCCCGTATACAATTCCCTTTGTCTATCGGTACAATACTTGCCCGAGATTCGATCATCGGCATCCCGATACCTTGTTCAATCTCGTTACCGGCAAGTCTCTTTACTCGTTCCGTAACACATCATCCCGTGATCAACTCCTTGGTCACATTGTGCACATTATGATGATGTCCTACCGAGTGGGCCCAGAGATACCTCTCCGTTTACAGGGAGTGACAAATCCCAGTATTGATTCGTGCCAACCCAACAGACACTTTCGGAGATACCTGTAGTGTACCTTTATAGCCACCCAGTTACGTTGTGACGTTTGGCATACCCAAAGCACTCCTACGGTATCCGGGAGTTGCACAATCTCATGGTCTAAGGAAATGATACTTGACATTAGAAAATCTTTAGCATACGAACTACATGATCTTGTGCTAGGCTTAGGATTGGGTCTTGTCCATCACATCATTCTCCTAATGATGTGATCCCATTATCAACGACATCCAATGTCCATGGTTAGGAAACCGTAACCATCTATTGATCAACGAGCTAGTCAACTAGAGGCTTACTAGGGACATGGTGTTGTCTATGTATCCACACATGTATCTGAGTTTCCTATCAATACAATTCTAGCATGGATAATAAACAATTATCATGAACAAGGAAATATAATAATAATCAATTTATTATTGCCTCTAGGGCATATTTCCAACACACCGGCCCTACATCAATGTAGGAGATTGACACAGAGGCAGTGATGAAGGTAGATGCCCAAGTTACCAATGTATCAGAGAATTTGGTACTCAAACCTGATCCCATTCCCACCAACACAACGGCAAAAGTGCCCATAAACGATGATGGCCATGCTCAAGCTGACGATGATGGTGTCAACGACGATGAGATAGGCAGGGGCAGAACAGACCAACAATTAGCCAAGGACGCCAGGGCGATGGCTATTGAGAAGGACATGTTTGATTCCTTCCGTCATGACTGGGAGACTGCGTTTAGCCGGCGCAGCGGCCACTTCCTTAACAAGAGTGAGTAGTAGTTAAACCTGTGCCTTTGTTTTGTCACTCTTTTTCATTAGTTTACCTTTACCGATCGTCCTTCCTTAACAATTGAATAGGGGATTTACTATAGAAAAATCTAGTAGTACATATCAGTTCATGTTAGATTTCTCACATCAGATTTACTTGGGTGCAGCTACACTAAGTTCCATGCAGTTTACACACTTGGCACCTGGGCGCATCCCATGCGGTGCTGGCGTAGAATCTGCCGTGCAGATCTTCTCCTTCAAGCTCACGGAGGTGAAAGGCAGCTTCAAATTTCCACTGTCTGTGTATGGTGTGGTCGCTGCTCGCGATGCCGTGGACTACAACCGCAACCTTCTCTTCTTTTGTGATAGGAACAACTCCCAAAAACTCACTCAAGATGTACGGTTGCTGGTGTATTAATTTGCTCTCCATTTTCCTTTTGGGATCTTTGTGGTGACTAGCACAAGCATGCAAAGTAGCTTACTCAATGATGCTGATTTCAGGGACTTGGAATTTCACTAAGTCCTTGCCCTGTCATTATTTTTATGCCATATATGTTCATGTTGTTTCCTAGTGATTCGTGCCTCTTTTGAGCATGATCAGTAAGGATGTTTTGTAGATATTGTGGTGCTCTATCCATCCATGTCTTTGTTTGCAGTTATGGAGCACCCTAGCTTGAGTCAATTGAGCTCTACTTTTGCTATTAAATGTTCCTGGCAGATTGTTAACATGTTTAGCGATTTTCCCAAGCTTGTTGTTGTTGATCTGTGCATGCTATGTTGTTGTTCTTGCCATGTCTAGCTTCTATGCCATGTATATTTGATGGGTGTATGCTTAGTTTGTCATGCAATGGCTCGTAGTGAGTGCATCAAGATCGTAAACATGCCTACTCGTTGACTGTTTTGCCATGCTCCAATTTTTCACTAAGTCTGAATCTGTTTATTTTTTTGCTATGTTCACATGCTTGCAATTGTATTTTCTGATCCCTTTTGGATCATGGTCACTAAGGGACTTTTGTTATATGCTTTGAGTAGCTTCATGCCATGCCTTGATTTGCCATGATATGTGCCTATAGCATGTAGTTTTCATGCTCTAAACATTGCTTCCTGGTGATAATTCCTGACTTGTGATATTTTCTCTAAGTCTATAACCTGTTATCTTTTGCACTTTTGCCATGCTTGTTTGAACCTGCTATTGAGTGAATTAGCCGTAGCTCAGTGTTCATCTTTTGTCAAGCATCATCAGTGGATCCCTTCCATGTATTTTGTTGTCATGTTGGAGTGTTGTAGCATGTTGTTCTTGATGCATTTAGGTGGTCTCGTGTTGTTTATCGCAGACCGGTGCCGTATTTGTTTTGCTTGCCATTTCCATCGTGCATCCGATTCCGGCGATCTTTATATCGATTTTAACCGAAATCACCTCCTCTTTTCAGTTGCACTCTTGGATTTCCAAGTTGAGGCCAGGTTCAATCATTCCTTTCCAAATCATGCATATGCATCACATACCGCATCCCGCATATCATACCATGTTCATGTGTTGGTTGTTTAATATGTTTTATGCTTCTTTTCGGTGTTGCTTCTTCGGGTTGGTTCCGGTAACGTCGCGTTTGTGAGGACCCGTTCGACTACGTCCGTTTGTCTTCTTCATGGACTCGTTCTTCTTCCTTGCGGGATTTCAGGCAAGATGACCATACCCTCGAAATCACTTCTATCTTTGATTGCTAGTTGCTCGCTCTTTTGCTATGCCTATGCTGCGATACCTACCACTTGCTTATCATGCCTCCCATATTGCTAAGCCAAGCCTCTAACCCACCTTGTCCTAGCAAACCATTGTTTGGCTATGTTACCACTTTGCTCAGCCCTTTTTATAGCGTTGTTAGTTGCAGGTGAAGATTGGAGTTGTTCATCGTTGGAACATGGATATTTTGTTGGGATATCACAATATATCTTACTTAATTTAATGCATCTATATACTTGGTAAAGGGTGGAAGGCTCGGCCTTATGCCTGGTGTTTTGTTCCACTCTTGCCGCCCTAGTTTCCGTCATATCAGTATTATATTCCTGGATTTTGCGTTTCTTACACGGTTGGGTTATAGTGGGAACCCCTTGACAGTTCGCCTTGACACTACTAGGGAAAAGCCTATACACATAATTTTACCAGTAGCGCTGTACAAATCAAGCGCTGCTGCTACTTAGTAGCAGCGCGCGTAAATAAACCGCGCTACTACTATGACTTTAGCAGTAGCGCGTACTAGCGAAAAGCGTTGCTGCTACGTTTGAACTGGGCGCAGATGGCTAGCCCAACCTAGCAGTAGCGCGTATAATGGCCCAACGCTACTGTTAATCTCCTTAGCTGCAGCGCGCTTACGTGTAAAGCGATGCTGCTAACGGAAATAAAATAAAGTGAAAAACAAGTAGAAAAGTAAATGAAAATGAAAGAAATAGAAAAAGGAGAAAGGGAAAAAATAAAATGTAAAGAAAAATAAAAGAAAAAAGGAAAAAGAAGGAATAGCAGTAGCGGGTTCTGCAGAAAATCGCTATAGCTGCAGCGTGTAGTCTAGAACGCGTTGTAGCTAACGTAGCAGTAGCGCCCTTTCTAGAACGCGCTACTGGTACTTCTGACTTAACCACGCGGTTCGTCCTTCCCCACGGCCACTTCATCCCCCAAATCAACTCCACTCTCGCTGCCATCGTCGCCCCTCGGTCGCCGCGCGCTCTCCCCACGCCGCCCCCGACCCCAGATTCAACATCGGCCCTGCCCCCGA
>NC_041382.1:771764191-771768618 GCF_002162155.2 Triticum dicoccoides
CCCGGAGCCCCGACCACGACCTCGACGCCGCCTGCCCCTCCCTCGTTGCAGGCACCCGAGGTGAGCACGCCTGCTCCTCCCTCTCCCTACCTCTGCCTAGGGTTTCTACCTCCATCAAATTAGTTAGGGTGGAAATGAATCGGATGCGGATGCGGCTCAAATGAGTTAGGGTTCATGTAAGGGTGGAAACGAATCAAATTTCTAAGATGAATCATAAAACGAGTAAAATTTGACCACTTATTTCACTTTATAGTTGGATAATTGGAATATCCGCTACCACTTTCCACCCCTATAGGTTCATCAAATTAGATGGTAATTAGGGCAGTAGTTCTTAGGTACTAATTAGTTAGTAAGAACTAGGTACTAATTAGGTACTAGAATATTTTTATTTATAGTAATTTTATTTTTAGTAAGAACTAGTTGAATTAATAGAACTAGTTTGTAAGAACTTGTTGCTATTTTTTTTAGTTAAAGCAATTTTCCTGCATCGACGTGGACGATGCCTATCCCGCATCCTGGTCGTCGAGTCGGCGGAGAACGGCACCTGTTTGACCAGATGGGCCATGTCCGGGACTGGGCTCCGCCGGGGTGGTACTGGGAGGCGCTACCTACCGGGGGGCGCAGGTTGGTGAGGAGCCAGCCTGTCGTTGACCCGAACCTTTTTTGGTGGCGGTCGCGTGGGCTAGTGACGGTCCAGAGGCTCGAGGACTCCGCGGAGGTGGTGCGTCACCGTGTCAGTGAGGAGGACGCGCATGTCCGTCGCTACTTGTTTGCGTTGGAGCACATGTTCTCCAATACCTGGCAGGTTCTCCAGGGATCTCACTGGAGCTATGATCCCGTGATGGTTCCTTCTCAATGGGTGTCCACCGCCCGCGCCGATACCCGTCGTGTGCTAGGGTTTTAGTTGTACTAGTGATGTTATATGTATGACACTATTCGGGATGTATTAGTGATAATATTCGACGATGTACGGACGCATAAGATGATTTACTTTTGCTTGTGTAATGCATGCTAATTTGAGTCTTATAAGATATTTTGAAATGTATATCTTGTGTTGCTCAATATCCAAGTGGCCGGTCATGTTTGCAGGTTACACCTCCGAGTGGCCTATGTTTTGCCGGAGTGTTGACTCATTTCCGTTCCGGCAAATTTCAGGCACTCGATATATCCTATTTTAGCAAAGGTCATGCCGGATTTTTCCGTGAATTTTGGCATGACTTTTGCCAGAATATGTAGGAAATATCAAGTGCCCCGGATTTATGTGTTGAGTATCCTGGTAGTTGTCTTCTATCGATTTTCAATTAATGTTTTAACTATAAACATAGGAAATGTCTGACGACAAAAAGGATTTCGGTATTTGCAAATACTGCGAAGAAGAGCGCGGCCTGTGCGGCGGAATCTTCCTAGATGATGATAGGCGCTTCAGCATCAAGCTGGACGAGAACTTCGAAGTGGATACAGTAAGTCACAACGACAAGTCTTTTTTCGTAATTAAGCATGACATCTGCTTCATTTGCTTCAACTTATATTTTTTTACTATTCTACTAGCGTATCCCCTGCCATGCAAGAGTTTTTGTATTGGATAAGATAGGTTTCAGTCATACTATGGAGGTAAAGAAAGTTTATTTGAAGACCGAGCATGGTTATATTTTCCATGTAAAATTATACAATTCAGACGACTACACCTATTTTGGATGCAAAACATGGCGAGCACTATGCAAGACTTATGCATTTCAGCCTGATATGGTTATCACCTTTGATATTCGTCCGGAAGATGATATTGAAGGTAATACCGACATCTGGGTCGATGTGAAGACGCCTCCAGTTATACCAAAATGTAAGTTTCTCAACCATATTTATGTCTTTGATATTGTTTATTCAAAAATAGTTGACAACTAATTTATATTGTCAGCTTATTTCGGTGCAAGAAAACATGTCTAGCGCTTGGTAGACAGGACCTACTACTGTCCCGGGGCTGAACTAAACTGCGAGGAGCTAAGTCATTATGTTTCATGGCTTTAGGATCTTGATACCGTTAAGACAAATTTTCTTCCTGGACTTAGAAATCTTAGTACTGAAAACGTGCGACCAATAGTGTTCGTCATGAACTACGGTCACATCTATTTAGGAAGGATGGTAAAAATTTTACTATTTATCCTCAGTGCATCTTTTTCATACATTATTTGTGAAGCTAAACTTGGTTGCTAAGTATGTGACCATACGATGTTCTTCAACAGGGACTCCCGATGAATGTTGTGCCTTATGGGATCGAAACTGAAGGTACTATGAGTATTATTAGCTTACGACCAAGATATTCTACATGTTACTTTAGTGCATTCAAGATCAGCGATGAATGCTTAATAGTGCAAGACTGGACCAGATATGTGATGGGGGAGCGCAGACAAGTACTAGGGGGGCAGCAAACAGATGTGCTACCCAAAATTAGGAGACAGGTTCATCTGCATGCTCCAACTTGATTAAGGAGGAGAGCTACACATGTTTTATGTTGTTTTACCTAAGAGAGAGCAGCAGGAGTGATTAGCTAGAAATGAGTTTGAGGATGATGATGTGCTACACTATTACTATGATGATAAAATAGCTAGTGTTGGTGGTAATGACTGATGATTATTATTAGCTAGTGTTAGTGGTGATTAAATAAATATTGTTGGTGCTAATGATTATGATGATGATTAAATAGCTTGTGCTGGCGGATTAGATTCAAGTGGAGGCAACATGTGGTGCACATCGAAAGTACTACTAGTCCAAACTAGATCAAGTTTGGATTAGTAGTATACTTTTGACATGCACCACATATTGCCTCCACTTGAACCTAATCCACCTTCATTTGACACACTGTTATGGACATAATGATGTAAACCTCATAACTGGTATTGTACCAATATTTGTACGATGGCGCATAAATACACTAAAAATAAAAAAATAAAAAAAATACTAGTAGCGATGGAAAGAAAACACGCTTCTAGTAGTTACATTAGCAGCAGCGTGGGAGTGAACAAGCGCTGCAGCTATTTGTCCTAGCAGTAGCGCGTGCGGCACGCGTTACTGCTAAGCAATAGCTGTAGTGCCTTATTAGTAGCGCGACTACCCGCCCTACTAGTGAGCACAAAACCAGTGCTACTGCTAGGGTTTTCCCTAGTAGTGTGAATAAAACTCCTCCAGCAAGGCCCAACATTGGTTTTACCATTCGCCACCTAGCCTATTTTTCCCTTGGGTCGGCCAGCGCAAGGGTCATCTTTATTTAAACCCCCGGGCCAGTGCTTCTCTAAGTGTTGGTCCAAACTAGAGCACCGTGCAGGGCCATCCCTTGGCAACTTGGGTTACATCGGCTCCTATACGTTTAGCTTATCCGGTGTGCCCTGAGAACGAGATATGTGCAGCTCCTATCGGGATTGTCGGCACAGCGGGTGGTCTTGCTGGACTTGTTTTACCATTGTCAAGGATGTCTTGTAACCGAGATGCCGAGTCTGATCGAATTGTCTTGGGAGAAGGAATATCATTCGTTGACCGTGAGAGCTTGTGATGGGCTAAGTTGGGACACCCCTGCAGGGATTTGAACTTTCGAAAGCCGTGCCCGTGGTTATGGGCAGATGGGAATTTGTTAATGTCCGGTTGTAGAAAATCTGAAACTTATCTTAATTAAAATGCATCAACCGCGTGTGTAACCGTGATGGTCTCTTTCCGGCGGACTCCGGGAAGTGAACACGGTGTTGGAGCTATGCTTGACGTAGGTTGTTCTAGGATCACTTCTTGATCATAGTTCATCGATCGTGCTTTTGCCTTCTCTTCTCGCTCTCATTTGCGTATGTTAGCCACCATATATGCTAGTCGCTTGCCGTAGCTCCACCTCATACCTTTACCTTACCTACAAGCTTAAATAATCTTGATCGCGAGGGTGTGAGATTGCTGAGTACCCGTGACTCACAGATACTTTCAAAACCAGTTTGCAGGTGCCGATGATACCGTACAGGTGACGCAACCAAGATCAAGGAGGATCTCTATGAAGATCGTGTTCGTTATGTTGTTTCCGTTTCCAGTTGATCAGTAGTGGAGCCCAGTTGGGACGATCGGGGATCTGTGTAGCATTTGGGGTAGTCTTCTTTTATTTTGGTTCCGTAGATGGACCTTGATTGTATCTGGATGATGTAATGTTTTATTCATGTAATTGTGTGAAGTGGCGATTGTAAGCCAGCTATGTATCTCTCCCTTATGTATTACATGGGTTGTGAAGATTACCTCACTTGCAACATTGCTTTCAATGCGGTTATGCCTCTAAGTCGTGCTTCGACACGTGGTAGATATAGCCGCATCGAGGGCGTTACAACACGCTAGCTCTGTCCCATGGCCGTTGTTGCGATGTAGCTCCACCGTGCCATCCCTGGCGACGCCCGCGCCCGCGCCCGCACCCC
>NC_041382.1:771768901-771816021 GCF_002162155.2 Triticum dicoccoides
TGGAGAGGCTCCTCGACTCTATCATGAAGGCACCTCCGTCTGAGTGTCAAGGGTGGATGATAAGTGTTGACATATAAATGTATTGACTAGTCTCTTTCATGAGATCGGTCTTTTGATTGCATTGGCTAGAGCATGCACTTCTACATGGTATCGGAGCCAAAAGATCTTAAGTTCAAGACCCGGCTGGCGCAATTAAATTTTAGTTGCATTGGCTAGAGCATGCACAGGCACAGCGCCGTCGTCACTTTTTTGGCATGCTCTGCCACACCGCAGCAGCAGGAGGAGGAGGACAAGGCGGCACATGAGGCGCCGTCGAACTTGCTTGATGACATCTTCATGCTCTGGCTCTCCCTCTGCCGCGTCCTGCCCAAGCCCACCATCAAGCCTCACCTGCTCCCGCTCTCACACCTCTTTGTCGCCCACTCGGTCGCCTCCGTCTGCGTCATCTCTGACGACCGCACCGGCTCCGGCTCCCTATCGCAGTCGACTTACTCGGGCTGGCTGGCCGGAGCGGGTCTGCAAGGTTCTGAGCTCGACTTTTTGCGTTTCTGGTACTTGTGGACCAGGACCTGCCATGCCCTACCGACCCTTCTCCGGCACCCGACGAGCTCGACGGCGACGAGGTCGTCCACCTGACCACCAATTGTCCCTAGTCCCCACAAGGTCGATCCATCTCCGTTTCCCATGTCCCCAAGTTGTTGTTGTTCTAATGTCTAGATTCTCCTTCTTTTCAGCTAGTTCCTATTGGATCATGTCCCCAAGTGTTTCATAGTTTCTGTTCTTTTTTGGTTATTCGTAAGAACAAATTGTACTTCTTCAGAAGTAAGAACAAAATATCAAGGGATATGAAAGCATTCTGCTCTTTTATCCAGATATCCCAACAAAATGATGACCTGTTGTTATACCCAAATCACCACAAGTATCATCATATCTTTGTGTCTTAGGTAGCTATAATTGCAAAGGGCCCGACTAATACGAGGTGCTTCTAGGCTATTACAGCAATGGAAATCAACACCTTCCATGCACATGAAAACACTGTGGCTTGCACTTGTAGCGCTGCTGTCGGCAGAGTTGTGCGCTTTAAGGCAATGGTGAGGCATAAGACATAATTAGAAATTTCTATCGGAGGAAGCAAATGACTGGTTGTTTTGACCTACTTGGGCTTGACTTGGGATAGACCATCAGTTCGTAACCAGCCATTGAGCCATAGAACTTACTTCCTCCTCCGTTCCTAAATATAAATCTTTTTAAAGATTCAATTCGTACTATATACAGATGTATATAGATGTACTTTAGAGTGTAGATTCACTCATTTTGCTTCGTATGTAGTCCATAGTGAAATATCTGAAAAGACATATATTTAGGAACGGAGGGAGTATATAATATAATTTAAATACTTCTTCCGTCCTAAAATACTTGTCAAAGAAATGGACATGGACATTTTTTTGACAAATATTTTCGGATGGAGGGAGTACATCAGTTCAACCATCCCTAAGATGTGTGCGTTACGCAAGTTTTGGGATGTATGAGCTGTTAAACTTGACTTGAAATGAACTTTTTATTTAACAAACAAAAGAACAAGAAGTTGGAGTAGTTACTTTTTCTCAGTATCCATCTTCTTCGTGCCCCCTTCGCAGCACAGCACAGGCCCTGAAATTCCCCAATAATTTAACAGCCCTCTCGCTTGCCGCCGGCGACGGCGGTCCAGATCCGTTGCCAACCTCCGCCCCCTGTTGTGCTCGTTGCATCCTCCTCATCCGAGACCCCAGCATCTCGCGTACGGCAATCCAGTTGTGGGTTCCCTACCTCCCTCCCCTACCCCTCTCAGGACCTAGCAGCACCTCGTCGGCGGTAAGTCGGTGGTGGGCTCCTCGCTTCCTTTCCCTCTCAGGCTCAGGCTCAAGGTTTTTTTTTCTCCAGTGCTCTTCAGTGGCATTGCTCATTACTTAATGGCGAGGCATGACACCTATGATTGACAAGGAAACTCACAAGGCTTGCCGTTGCTAACATAGACTGGGATCATATTAAGGTGTGTGCACTAATTCATTAAATATAGTACTGGTATTTTCTTGATAATTGTCCTCTCTGCCTAAACTATTTTAGCCATACTCAAAAGTTAGTATTTTTATTTAAGTTGCTTGAGAAAGAATGTGTTTGAGGACAACTTGTATTGAGGTTAACATGTACTACCTCTGTTCACTGATGTAAGAAGTTTTGGCTGCCAAAACGTTTTATATTAGTGAACAGATGTAGTATTTCTTTTCTGTTTTGCATTCTTGTATCTATTACATACTTCTGTAAAATCTATCAGGTCCGTTTGCATTGTAAATTTTTAAATAGATGCGACTATGTTGTTTTGCTGGTTTGGTAGGCTGAAGTACGAACCAAAGATTCATGTTTTGTGGCTTAAAGTGTTTCATAGTTTCTGTTCTTTTTGTGGTTATTGAGGAGTAAGAACAAATTGTACTTATTCGGGACTTAAAACAAAATATCAAGGGATATGAAATCACTCTGCTCTTTGATCCAGATATGAGATATCCCCACATAATGATCGCCTATTCTTATACCTAAATCACCACAAGTATCATCATATCTTTGTGTCTTAGGTAGCTATAATTGCAAAGGGCCCGACCAATAAGAGGTGCTTCTAGGCTATTACAGCAATGGAAATCAACACCTTCCATGCACATGAAAACACTTTGGCTTGCACTTGTAGTGCTGCTGTCAGCAGAGTTGTGCGCGTTAAGGCAATGGTGAGGCATAAGACATAATTAGTAGGAAATTTCTATGGGAGGAAGCAAATGACTGGTTGTTTTGACCTACTTGGGATTGATTTGGGATAGACCTTCAGTTGGTAACCAGCCATTGAACTATAAAACTTTTATATAATATAATATCAATACATCAGCACAACCATTTGTAAGATATGCGTGCATTAAGCAAGTCTTATTGGGATGTATGAGCTGTTAAACTTGACTTGAAATGAACTTTGTATTTAACAAAAGAACGAGAAGTTGGAGCTTGCAAAAACATCAAATTGCATCTTCACTTTTCTGATGATACAAGTGCTATACGGTATTCTTACGCTTCTCTCTTCACTGGTCTGATATACGCCTCTGAGCTGCAGCATCAAGTTGTTACTTTTCGTCATCTACGAGTTAGCAAAATAACTTCAATTGCATTCTTAGTTCTTCAGTACACATGATTAGGACATGAACTGTTATTCAACCCTAGCATTTTGTGGTACATACTTACTAATTCACTAAACCACTACTACAAGCAATTATTTTGCGAGTGAGATGAAAGGTATGACCAGTGACCACCCCACACCCACACTGATGAGCCCAAAGTTTTCCTAGAATCACTCAGGAAAAAATAAACCTCTTTCAGGGAAACCCTAAGCTAGGACCAGGCGGCGGCGAGGGAAACCACAAAAAGGCGAGCAACGGCGGGTGGCGGGCTGGCGGCCCGGCAAGAGGGAGATGCAGAAGGAAGGGGAGATCGTACAGCCTCGTCCCAAGAAGAATCGAGCTGACCTTGCTGATGAGCTCGAGTTCTTCATGGAGCTCCGCAATAAGCTGATGAAGGAGAGGTGTGATTCTTCGAACTCCTACTGTAGTTTTGGCACACAGAAGGGACTTGGTTTTGTCGGCAATCGTATCAAGGTCTTGTGCAAGCGTCTGGGGATAACCGCCGGAACTGCCCACAGTTCCCCCGCGATCTCTGATCCGACTGACCCCTTGGAGAAGCATGTGAATGATCTCAGTTCGACAATAGGAGCAGATCCAATTCAAGATGATGGTGATGGTAGTGCTGATGGCTGTGGTGATGAGGAGGAAGAGGATGAGATGGAGTGGGGCAAGCCTGCCATGGAGGAGGAGGAGGAAGTCCGAAGGATCACCGGCCCTACACCAATGTCAGAGATTGATGCAGAGGCAGTGGTGGAGGCAGATGCCCAAGTTACTGATGTATCAGAGAATTTGGTACTCAAACCTGATTCCATTCTCACCAACACAACGGCAAAAGTGCCTATAAACGATGATGGCCATGCTCAAGCTGACGCGATGGTGTCGACGATGATGAGATAGACAGGGGCAGAACAGACCAACAATTAGCCAAGGACACCAGGGCGATGGCTATTAAGAAGGACATGTTTGATTCCTTCCGTCATGACTGGAAGACTGCGTTTAGCCGGCGCAGCGGCCACTTCCTTAACAAGAGTGAGTAGTAGTTAAACCTGTGCCTTTGTTTTCTCACTCTTTTTCATTAGTTTACCTTTACCGATCGTCCTTCCTTAACAATTGAATAGGGGATTTACTATAGAAAAATCTAGTAGTACATATCAGTTCATGTTAGATTTCTCACATCAGATTTACTTGGGTGCAGCTACACTGAGTTCCATGCAGTTTACACACTTGGCACCTGGGCACATCCCATGTGGTGCTGGCGTAGAATCTGCCGTGCAGATCTTCTCCTTCAAGCTCACGGAGGTGAAAGGCGGTTTCAAATTTCCACTGTCCGTGTATGGTGTGGTCGCTGCTCGCGATGCCGTGGACTACAACCGCAACCATCTCTTCTTTTGTGATAGGAACAACTGCCAAAAACTCACTCAAGATGTACGGTTGCTGGTGTATTAATTTGCTCTTCATTTTCCTTTTGGGATCTTGCTGCCTGTGTCCTCCCTTGTTGATTATAAATTAGTGCGGTGCCTGATATGATGATGCTTTTGCACGCAGGATCCTTATCTGCGCCTGATCGGCCCGTCTCGTGCGGTTAAGTTTGAGGACCATGTTAACTATGAGGTCCAGCTTATGGTGAAAGGCAGCATGAAGTCAAACCAGCAAGCAAGGTAGAGACAACAAAATAGCATGTTCACTGAAGTGGAGGCATCACAAATAACCATGCAAAAATGCATGCAGGTTAGGATTACAGTGGCAAAGACCATCTTAATTTGCCAAAAGCCCGTGGAATGGATCAGAATCGGAACACAACAAAAACGGCAACATTCAGCAAAAAAGGAATTTCCAGTAGTGGATGAAGGTGACTGCCATCTCTCCTTAATTCCAGCAACACCTATCCATCTTCATCAAGATGTGTATATTATTGGTCCGATCCTATAATTGACTAACTAGGTACCACTTAAATGTATCATGTTTAGATAATGTTAATCAATCTACTCTTTATGTGATCTCCCACATGAGAAGAGAGGGATATAAAGGCCCAATCCATCTCGTACAACACCGGTGGTGTGAATTCACAGGCACCACCAAAGTGTGTACGACAGCAGGTGCGACAACAAGTGCTACTGCACGAGTCTGTCGGAAACCAGCGGGTGTCCCTTAAATGCTCCGGTCTTTCATCTTTGAGATACACTGGCATGTTCTCCTTGCTCTTGAGGTCGACAGTCGAGAAGGCACCGCCTTGCTCAACGAGTAAAGCACCTCTGCTTTCTGCAAAGAAGACAAGGCCTATTCTCTTGCTCCCCAACTTGGCTAGCTCAGAGCATTGCCAGACGCCCTGGTCGTGGCTGCCGTCACCTTGATCTTGATCTTGCTTGGTCCAAAGATGAGCCACACCATTCCTTCCAATAGTAACAATGGAAAACCTTCCTTCTTGTCCGGCAATGCATGGGATGGGCGATGTTATGATTGCTCGAACATTGGTCTGGATCTTTGTCATAGATACATGTGATGTGTCTGCGCTTATGTTAAGTGCGTACATCTGGTTTGCTATTTCATCCTTGAACAACCAGTGCACACTACCGTGGGCGATGACGCCGGTGCATGGGCCATGCCTGGTGAGCCCAAACGCCAGACAACACTTGACCGGCGTACTCCAACCACGGGGTGTGTCCGAGCGGTAGGCAGAGACGCATACAAAACCACTGACATGGTCGTTGTAAATTAGTAACACTTGAAACTTAGGCGGCACCATGTGGTCCACCAAGTTACCATCCCATCTCGTGTGGTCCGCGGCGGTGAGAATTGCCCAACCTTTCAGACCGCGGTCCAAGTAGTCTGTCATGTCGAAGGGAGGTGGTGGGAGAAGATGTGTGCTCGTCTTGTCGAGCAGAGGGCGGCACACTGCGAGATGGAGCTTCTGCCGCCTACGGTGGTTGTCGCCATAGCTGACATCAGCCGAGAAGGATGGGAGGACGCGCGTGAGGAGGTAACCACGACGCGCCGCTAGTGGCCTCGCGCAGTCGAACAGCCTGTGGAAGTTGGTGCCGGCGGCGACCAGCGAGTCCAAGGCAAGACGCTCCTGCATGTTGTCGAGACCGGCCTGAAGGCTCAGAAACCACGGAGGCCTGTACAGGCTGATGTCTTTCCCCGAGGCCGAGGGGCGCCGGGCCATGTCGTCGTCGGGGTAATAGTCCTGGGAGAAGATCCCGGCGAGGACGGACGGTCGGCGGCGGAGGAAGTCCCGATCGGTGATGAGGCGGCGCCACCGCTTGCACGTGGCCGCGCAGCGGAGGAGGTCCCGCAGGCCCCGCACGCGCGCCAAGATCTCGCGGAGGGCGTCGTCCCCGATCTCGACGCGGGCGCGGCGTCGTACGCGTGCATCGGCCATCGATCGATCTCGGTTTGCTAGCTAGGGCCAGGCACGATCGATCGATTTGTATGTATTTGTCGACCGAGATGGCGTGGAATACGATCCATGCACGGATCAACGTACTCGTGTGCACCTTAATTACGATGTATGTACATGTATTTTCCGTTCTTTAGATGTACTACTATGTACGTAGACGGCAAAAGTATGGAAGTTTGTTACGAATGGGAGCCTACGTAGATTTCACAATGGGCCCTCTTGAATCCAATTTTTTTTAAAACTTCTCTTTCCTCCCTCAAGAAAAGGCGGCGTCGCCGCCGGTCCGCCTCATGTCCGATGGCCTTTGGGCCATGGCCTTCTGCTAGCGGGAGGGGCCCATTCTCGTTCTTGTTAGTTTGAACGTCTTGGTTGAGGCTGTGTGGTGGCGGCGATTTCCCTTAGTAGGAATAATGTCTCACATTCTATTTCTATCCCAATGGTGCGTCTAGCTTCATTAATTTTTGAAACTCACTCAAACTTTATTTAAGCTTCTCACATTGGGATCTCGTCTGCGACAATATGCAAAATAAAATCTTGGGGCATATGCAGCCACACCTTGCATAATTTATTCGTTACCGCTTCTTTGGCCACGGAGTGGGCCACACCATTTGCTTCCCGTCTCACCCAAGAGATCTTCCAGTTTTCCCTTGCATCCAGGAGCTGCCTGACTTCCTCCAAAATGGGCCCCAAAGGTGAGAGATCTTTCTGCGTGTTCTGGAGGTTGGAAGCAATCACCATGCAGTCCGTCTCGATGTGTAGATTTGCGATGTTTAAATTGCTAGCCAACTGGGCAGCTGTCCTACATGTCAGGAGCTCGCTTCTCTTCGGGTCACTCCCCAGTGGGAGGACCTGACATGCACCACCCAAGTATGCACCTGCATGGTTTCTGAAGATCATCCCGGCTCCTCCTGTCTCTCCTTCCTTGGTTGTTGCATCATCCACATTAACCTTGATCCACCCCTCCGCCGGGGTCTCCATTTTTCTTTCATCCTTGGCCCAACTTGCTTTGTCTTCTGTCCATGTATAGCCTGCCACTCGTGAAGGAAATATGCTCTAGAGGCAATAATAAAGTTATTATTTATTTTCTTATATCATGATAAATGTTTATTATTCATGCTAGAATTGTATTAACCGGAAACATAATACATGTGTGAATACATAGACAAACAGAGTGTCACTAGTATGCCTCTACTTGACTAGCTCATTGACCAAAGATGGTTATGTTTCCTAACCATAGAAATGACTTATCATTTGATTAACGGGATCACATTATTAGAAGAATGATGTGATTGACTTGACTCATTCCGTTAGCTTGGCACTTGATCGTTTAGTTTGTTGCTATTGCTTTCTTCATGACTTATACATGTTCCTATGACTATGAGATTATGCAACTCTCGTTTACCGAAGGGACAGTTTATGTGCTACCAAACGTCACAACGTAACTGGGTGATTATAAAGGTGCTCTACAGGTGTCTCCAATGGTACTTGTTGGGTTGGCGTATTTCGAGATTAGGATTTGTCACTCCGATTGTCGGAGAGGTATCTCTGGGCCCTCTCGGTAATGCACATCACTTAAATCCTTGCAAGCATTGCAACTAATGAGTTAGTTGCGGGATGATGTGTTACGGAACGAGTAAAGAGACTTGCCGGTAACGAGATTGAACTAGGTATTAAGATACCGACGATCGAATCTTGGGCAAGTAACATATCGATGACAAAGGGAACAACGTATGTTGTTATGCGGTTTGACCGATAAAGATCTTCGTAGAATATGTGGGAGCCAATACGAGCATCCAGGTTCCGCTATTGGTTATTGACCGGAGACGTGTCTTGGTCATGTCTACATTGTTCTCGAACCCGTAGGGTCCGCACGCTTAAGGTTTCGATGACAGTTATATTACGAGTTTATATGTTTTGATGTACCGAAGGAGTTCGGAGTCCCGGATGAGATCGGGGACATGACGAGGAGTCTCGAAATGGTCGAGACGTAAAGATTGATATATTGGACGACTATATTCGGACATCGGAAAGGTTCCGAGTGATTCGGGTATTTTTCGGAGTACCAGAGAGTTACGGGAATTCACCGGGGAGTATATGGGCCTTATTGGGCCATACGGGAATAGAGGAGAGAGGCCAAAAGGAAGAAGGCGCGCGCCCCCCCTCTGGTCCGAATTGGACAAGGGGTGCAGCCCCCTTTTCCTTGTTCCTCTCCCCCTCTTTCCTTCTCTCCTACTCCAACAAGGGAAGGAGGAGTCCTACTCCTGGTGGGAGTAGGACTCCCCCCTTGGCGCGCCCTCCTCCTAGGCCGGCCGCCTCCCCCCTTGCTCCTTTATATACAGGGGCAGGGGGGCACCTCTAGACACACAAGTTGATCAAGTTGATCGTCTCTTAGCCGTGTGCGGTGCTCCCCTCCACCATAGTCCACCTCGATAATACTGTAGCGGTGCTTAGGCGAAGCCCTGCGTCGGTAGAACATCAATATCGTCACCACGCCGTCGTGCTGACGGAACTCTTCTCCGACATTCTGCTGGGTCGGAGTCCGAGGATCGTCATCGAGCTGAACGTGTGCTAGAACTCGGAGGTGCCGTAGTTTCGGTGCTTGATCGGTCGGGCCGTGAAGACGTACGACTACATCAACCGCGTTGTGCTAACGCTTCCGCTTTTGGTCTACAAGGGTACGTAGACAACACTCTCCCCTCTCGTTGCTATGCATCACCATGATCTTGCGTGTGCGTAGGAATTTTTTTTTGAAATTACTACGTTCCCCAACAACTCGGTCATCAGTTTAAAAACCCGCTGCACAATGGACTCCGCTTCTTCTATCCTCTGCCCGTCATGTGCGTTGTTCCTCGCCAACCACAGCGCGTATGTGCCCTGAACCATAACAGCTCGTTCATCATCCGAGGCCTCCGCAAACGACGACAACAACCATCTTGACAACGCACTCTGGGAACAAACTGACTCCGGTGGGATCGCCACTGGTACTCCCAACTCCGAATGCATTATCTTCCAAAACTTCACCGAGTGATAGCAGCCCCAGAATCTGTGTAGGTTTGTCTCCTCGCGGCCGGACGCAATGCAGAAGACACCAGCCTTAATCTTCCTCCTCAAGAGCTCTGCACCCACGGCCAGGCTGTTTCATATTAGTCTCCACATATGAATTTTTACTTTTCCCGACGCTACTGTGTCCCAAAGGCTCATCCAGTCCTTATGGTCCGCTACGGAGGACGAGGACTCCGGCCGTCCGTGCCTCACCCGGTTTTGGCTTATACAAAGATGATACGCTGATTGGACACTGAAGATGCCATTTTAGTGTAATCCCAGGCTTGGTAATCTTGTACCCCCGGTCCTCCCGCTGGAATTTGGATTATTTCATGTGCTTCATCTGGTGAAAACATCTCCTAGGTCGTTGTTCTAGGAACGGCCATCGCCCTCAAGCAGATCCCCGACTGGCGTAATACCCACCATGTATAGTTGGCCCAGTGGCCTTAAGCTGCCGCTCCTTGGTATCCAATTGCCGTGGTGGATCTTGACTTGTGAGCCATTCCCTATATGCCAGATCAGCCCATCCATGAGCAGGTCACGTCTGTGTAGTATACTCCTGAAAGTGAAAGATCCCCCATCCGGGCATGTTGCATTTAAGATAGTTCCATCGGGGTAATTCCAAGCCCTAAGAACCCTTCCACATAGCGACTCCGGCACTTGGAGTAGACGCCATGCTTGTTTGGCTAGCATAGCTTGATTGAACGCTTCGGGATCTCGAAATCCCAGCCCCCTTTCATGCTTTCTCATACACATTCTGTCCCATCCGACCCAGTGCACCTTCTTATGACCGTCTGTTTCACCCCACCAGAAGTTCGAAGAAATAGAAGACAGATTCCCACACATTTTCTTTGTGAGTTGAAAGCAGCTCATAGTAAAAGTAGGTGTTGACTGAAGGCCGGACTTGACCAGAACCTCTCTCGCCATCTTAGACAGGCCTTGCCCTT
Organism: Triticum dicoccoides; assembly: GCF_002162155.2. Taxonomy (NCBI): domain Eukaryota; kingdom Viridiplantae; phylum Streptophyta; class Magnoliopsida; order Poales; family Poaceae; genus Triticum; species Triticum dicoccoides. The sequence continues at coordinate 771,779,479 of NC_041382.1, forward strand.
TCCATCCCGATACTTTTCCTTTTGCACTCTCCTTTACATATTTGAACGTACCGTCCTTGGATCTCCCCACCATCATGGGCAGGCCTAGGTACCTCTCGCTCAGCGCCTCCTCCGTTATTTCCAACACCTGCTTGAGCTCATTTTTATCATCATCCAAAGTACCCTTGCCAAAGAAGACCGCTGATTTTTGGAGGTTGACTTTTTGGCCCGAGGCCATCCCATAATCCAGCAGGATGTGGCGCAACGCCTCAAAGCTCTCTCTCGAACCCTCCACAAACACTACATTGTCATCTGCGAAGAGAAAATGAGTGACAGTTGGTCCTCCGCTCCCAAAGGAGACCCCTTTGATATTCTTCTCCCTCTGGGTAGCTTTCAGCAATGCAGAAAAACCTTCAACACAAAAAAGGAAGAGATACAGGGAGAGCGGGTCTCCTTGCCTGAGCCCTCTGGTTGGATGAAATCTTTCGAAAAGGCCCCCATTTAACTTTACCGTGAACGTCGCTGTTTTCACACACCTCATCACCATCTCTATCCAGTGATCAGAGAAGCCAAATTTCAGCAACATTTTCTCTAGGAAGTCCCACTCCACCCGGTCGTAGGCCTTCATCATATCCAATTTTATAGCACACATAGGTTTCCTCCTCTTCCTTTTCCTAATTGCGTGCACACATCCATACGCCACCAACACGTTATCAGTGATAAGCCTGCCTGGCACGAAAGCACTCTGCTCGTCCGATATCATGAAGGGAAGAACCATCTTGAGATGATTGGCCAGTGCCTTCACCGCAATCTTATAAAGCACGTTGCACAGGCTTATTGGGCGGAACTGCGCCAACAACTCCGGTGCCTTCACTTTTGGGATCATCACAATGATCATATCGTTGAAGCCATTCGGTGCCGCCATCCCCGCGAGGAACTCACGGACTGCACCGCACACATCGTCCTTCACCAACACCCAGTGGCGTTGGTAGAACATAGCAGGGAGGCCGTCCGGTCCTGGTGCTTTAGTGGGCCCCATCTGAAAGAGGGCCTGCTCGATCTCTTCATCGGTGAACGGGGCTCCAAGTTTTGCATTCATCTCGTCGGTCACTGCTTCTTCGATATGCTGCAACACCCTCTCTCCATTCGTCGTGCCCTCAGAGGCAAAGAGGTGAGCCTAAAACTGAGCGGCCATCTTCCTCATCCCATCATCATCCATGCACTTCGTCCCATCCTCTCTCCTTAGTGCTTTCACTGTGTTCTTTCTTTTCCTGTGCGAAGCTCGGTTTTGAAAATACTTTGTATTTTGATCTCCCTCCGTTAGCCAATCTACCCTTGAGCGTTGCTTATAATACACCTCTTCCCTCTCATAAAGTTCATGCAATTGGTCCTCGATCTCCTTTATCTCTGTCGGATCTAGTTTCGTTGGAGGGCGTGTGGAGGTGTGTCTCTGTCGGATCTCATGGGATTCGGTTACTGCTGGTCTTCGGTGGATCTGTTTGGATCTGGTATTCGTTCATCTTCGTTTGAGCGTTTACAGATTTGATCCTTTCAATCAACGACTTTCTTCATCGGTGATGGTTACTGCTTTGGTACGCTGGTCCTATGTGGCCTTAGCATGACAACTTCTCGACTATCTACTATAATAAGGTTTGTCCGGCTCCGGCGAGGGAGTGGAGATGACGGCAACGCGCCTTGGGCTGGCTCTAGTGCTTGTAGTTGTCACTAGGTGGTCCACGAATCTGATTGTATTTTTTATTATTTCTGGTGTTCTTTATAATGCCATGATTGAGAATGAATAGATAGGAAGTATTTTCGCAAAAATATATATGAAAAAACACCATAAACATCATAGTTACATTGCTTTGGATAAAAAATGCAAGAAATTACATAGTAGCTCTCACAACTAAAATTTATAATAAAATCTCTTAGAGACATGCATCATCTTAGTGGTATCAATATTTGCAAGAAGAGAAATACCGTCGAGACTTCCATCCTGAACTATACTTCCTCTTGAATTTTAGGATGGGCTCCACTTCTCCACTGATGTCCAACTAAAAATCGTCACATCAACATGTGACGAACTTGTTCCTCTAAGGCTGGTTGTAATGGGGAATATCATATAGTAGTATCATGCATATGATACTAGTGTATGATACTACATCTCTAATGCATAATATCATAGAGTAGTATCATGTAGTATCTTATTTATTGCCATGCATGCCACATAGTAGCATAGCATTTATTATGATACGGTATCATATGATATGATACTCAACCTTCTCTTTTTTCATTTAATTCTATGACACCTCATCAAAATTGCCTAGTTGGCATGCATGATACTAGCTATGATACTACCATTACGACCAGCCTAATGGAAATAAGGGTGCCAGTAGTTAATGCGACTGGATGATCGAGGTGTAGTAGATCATCCACATTCTATATACCTAAGAGCAGGTACAATAGTCCTACTCAGCAGGCTGCAAGGCATCCCACATCAACAAAAATCTGAGCTGGAGGAGAGTAAATACGAGAGAGAGAGAGAGAAGGAAGCGGGTGCTTCGTCGGTCGCCCGGCTGCAGCACGGGACGCGAGAATAGCAGCCCTCTTGCAGCCCAAAGCCAGCGCTAGCCCTGCTGTTCACAGTCTCCTATGTCTCACAATCCAATCAATTGTATTTTACTCTCTCCCATGCGTGCAAGCATTGATTATTCTGGTCATGCAACAGCTGGTATAGAGCGGGCCTATTACATGAGCCTACTTTTACAAAGGCTATTGTTAACATGGCACATGCATACAGCCGGTAGCCGGCGTTTCTATTAACCATGCTCTAAGAGATTCATCCCCATTAACCTATTTATCTTAACATGCAAGGTGTCCACATCAGCAGCTCGCCACATCAGCGTTCGCTTAAGGCTTACAGGAGGGACCCACCACCGGTAGACTAGCATACAGAACAACGGTCACGCCATCCATAGATCATGCCGCTGCCGCGCGCCTGTTTTTTCGCTACATCCCCAAGTTTTCTGCTGCATGCGCACGCTTGATTCAGATATCACAAAGGTTATATGAGACCAGGTCTCACGGTTAGCAGGTGAGACCCGTCCTGATGGATGACACGTGGCATTCACAAATCATAAAGCATCTAATCTCTCCTCCCCTGATTTTAAGTGGAGGGTGGGAGATGGTTTGTGATTTGTGAATGCCACGTGTTATTCATCAGGATGGGTCTCACGTAAGACCTGGTCTCGTAAAATTCTTTTCCAAAACCAGTGGTCGCTGCGTTTTGACGTTTGAACGCTAGCTTCGCAGCCCAACAGTTTCCACCCACATTTATATCTTCCTAATTAACTCTCACGCCAATTGAGTCCTCATCAATCTCTCCATCTTCTAAACCAGTGCCTTTTCTTCTTCTCCATCGAATAAATAGTGGAGACTAACAAGTAGGCCAGTAGCGCTTCTACCCGAGAGGATTTGATCACATATTCAGGTTTAGCCCTAGAAGATTAGCTGGAGACTAATGAATTTGAAGCCCTCATGCTTGATGCCCGTCGCCTGCTGTTACAGGTCTCGAAAAGGAGACGTCCGTGGGAGAAGATGCCTCCGCCGCGCAGCCACCGCCTGTGGCGTCACTCTCTTATCGGCCTGTCTTTGGTAATTCCCCGGTTCTCGCCGTCGTTCTTTCGTTTGCCATCACCTAGTCCATCAGGGTCTTCATCACAAGGTACACTTGTGCCTCACCCGCCCTACCTCGGCATCTACTGTCGGCTGGATCTGAGGTCTCTATCACGGCGTTTGTTCGCGCGTACGTACAAAAATTGATGAACTAGTGGGACGCGAAGCGCGGCCCACGGGGATGTTGGCGTCGTTTTCGACCATCTTCGCCGGGCTCGCTAACCCCGTCGGCCTGGTTCAGCAGCCCCATCCGCGCCACCGTTGCAATCTTCGGCTGTGTGATTAGGGAATGTATCTGGTCCACCAAGGTAATTGGTGTTATCGGTGCACCGGACCACGCTGCACATTTAAAATTGTTTAAAAAAATCTGAAAAAAATTAGTGTACCGATACAACATCAATGTATCCTTTCAAAAAAATTCAAATCAAAAATTAAAACAATGGTCAAGATATAAAAATGACAAATTTGACATCAATGTGCTAGTGGACCAAAACTGAAGCCCAACTTGTGTTATGTACTATTCAGTGTCAAATTTGTTATTTTTGTATCTCGAGAAATATTTCAAATATTGATCTAAATTTTTGTGACAACATACATTCATGCTCTTTTCATATTGGATCATCAATCTGATGAGTAGTACCCTTTTTGATAAATTTGATCAAACGTAGATCAATCAGTTCATTTCTTGGACCACTTCAGTAGTTAATTTTAAATCTGAGACTGAAGTTTTAGTACAGACCTAAAGCTGGTACATGTTGGTTCAGTTAATGATTAAAGCTGGTACATGTTGGTTCAGTTATCACACTCACTTTGGATTTTTCATAAAAAAATTAGATGTTTACCCTAAACAATATTTCTTTCAAAAAAATATCACCAAATTCTACTATGTTTCATAAATTTTCTCATATTTTATAATATTCAACTATTTGTTAACAGTTTCCGTTGCAACGTGCAAGGTATCATTTAGTGCTAATAATGCGTAGGACAGACGCACCTCCTTATCGACGCCGTAGCCAAGGGCCGACATGCCCGTGTTGCCGCGCTAGATGCATGTCGCCGCCCACATGAATGGAGAGATCTCGCGCATGTGCTACCCGTGATATGGTGAGGGCCAGAGAAGAATGGGATGTGCATCATGTCGCTTTTTTAAGAAGAGGAGGAGAACCCCGGTCTCTGCATCTGGACAATGCATGCGGTTACTTTATTAATTATTCTCATACAATCTTACGGAGTTATATAACAATAAGACTAAAGCCACCGTCTAAACAACGACTGTCGCTACATCTATCCAAATGATGAAGGGGCGCTGATAGCGTGGGCCTAATACCAAACAAACATCGCAGCCACACCTAACATCTAAGACCTGATGTCCCAACCAGGACGCCTGTCAGGTATGGGCACCCACCAGTCCGGCGTGCTCCTCAACTAGGACGCCTGCCGGGTATAAGGCCGCCGCAACCACGTGCCACCAATCCATCTTCAGAGTTGTACTGCTCCATCAACCTTGCCCGGTCTAGCTGCCGCCGACGCCACCACGACGCCATACAGTGTCGACCTCCTGTGCATGTCCATCACCACACATCTGACACCAAGCCTCCGATGTTCCATGCCGCCAAGAGCCACCGCTATGAATATGTAGAAAGAAACACCGCTCCACCGAAGAAGCCATCCGCTGGTCCCTCGAACCCGAGTGCATCTCCAGGAATGCCGCCCCCAAGGGGGTAACGACACATGAATGCGTCGTCATCCGATCAATTGATCTAGGGTTTCCCCCGGAGGTATTGGGTGGGTTTGGGATTTGTACCTCGATGATGCCTTCATGAAGGAAACGATGATAAGGGTATCGTCATCACCGACTCCGGCCAACGACCGAAAACCAGGTTTTCACCCGGATTCATCCCAAGGAATCCACCCAACAACCTGTGCACCGTCTTGACCGCTTTCAAAGCCCCAGATCTAGCCACCTAGAACCGGCGACCAACCGCAACAGAAGTGCCACCGTAGGAGTCCTGGCGCACCTGCCACTACCAGAGTGTGCCGCCAGTGGAGCCTGGGAGGAGGGCTCCCACCCCCACCTCGCCAAACCACGAGAGCCGCCGAGATGGATCCCGAGCGCTCGTCACCGTCTCTAATCCGAACCAATTCGCAAACAGATCGCCGTCACAGATCCGCCTTGCACAGGGACTGCACCACGCCATGCCGCGCGGGAAGCCCGAGCTTCACCCGCCACCGCCATCCAGGGCCGCCGCCCTGGGATCCAGACAGAACACCGCCGCTGCCAGCGGCCTTGTTCCGCCGCTGCCGACCGGCCACTGCGACCTCCGCCGCCATGCCGCCGACGGATCTGGGCGGGGATATCCATCCTCCCCGAGGGCACACGCCGCAGCCTCTTCTCCGCGTACTCGCACGGGAAGCCACTTTGGCCGCGTGCCCACCCCTCGCCGGATGCCGCGCACGTGTCGCCCCGCCGCCGGCGAAGGACGCTATCACGAGAAGACCCGCACGCAGCCGCCACACAGGTAGGCGTCGACCCATCTGCAGCCGCGCCATCGGACCCGCCGCCGTCAAGATCGTCGCCGCCGCGCCGCCAGGATCCGTGCGCCCCGGTGCCTCCGCCTGGCCTGGCCGCCCCCGCAGGCCATGTACGCGAGGAGGGGAGAAGGCCCCCGCCGCCAGCCACCGTGGGGGGCTTTGCCCTGGCGGCTCTGGCCGGCGGCGGCGGGGAAGGGAAGGAGGGGAAGGGCGAGCGGCAGGAGGTGGCGATGCCGCCCGTGTCAACCGCGGGAGGGGCGACGCGGGGGCTAGGTTTGGCCACTCGTGGCTCACGGCATCATCTTGACATCTTGTACACCCGTCGGCTTGCTGTACTCCCAGTACTAATATGGCCATTGTCTTGGCATGAACATCTCCCAGTGTGGTGTCATGTGCGAAAGAGAGGAAGTAGAAGGGCTGACACAAGGTGGGCATTGATGGGTTCCATGCCATCAGTACTACACACAAGGCTGTTCCATTGGCAGCAACTACACTAGTGCATAGAAGACACGGTAATGGAGAGTGAAAGGAAGGTGTGAGAGAGGGTTTACTGGTTTAGTCGGTGATGTAGAGAGAAGAACACTTAATCAAGATTGTGCCGGTTGTGTAGCTTTATGTTGCAACTTGTATGGTTTTGAAGATGCGAGAGCAAATCCGCACTAGTCAATAACTCGAGGAGCCCAAACAATACTTATCTCGTCACAAACACCTTGGTGTTACAAGAAAATGAAAGCATGTTTTATCGACAAAGAAAATGAAAGCATACAAACATTAGATCTTGCTTGGTTTTTAAATATGGCCTTAATCAACCTACGCTCATCTTTATTCTCCCACCTAGAAGTGATAATGGAACAACGAGCAATGGCTAAAGGCCGAGTATATCCATCTCATACAATACCGGGGGTATATATTCACACATGTCACTCCTGTGTCCAGAGTAGCAACTGCTACTACATGACCCCAGGAAATAGCACGCGTCCCTGAAATGCCCTACTCCTTGGTCCTTCTCGAGGTGCACCGGTGTCACCTCCTTGCCCTGCTGATCGATGATGGAGAAGACGTCACCCTGCTTGATGAGCAAGGCGCCTCTATTGTCTGCAAAGAAGGCAGTAGATATTCCCTTTCTTTCCAGCTTCACCAGCTCACAGCATTGCAAATCATCGTCGTTTTGTCCTTCCTTGGTCCAAAGATCCACCACACTGGTGTCCCGTATGGTAACAAACGAGAGCTTCCGTTCTTCTCCAATGATGCATGGGATCAGCCATGGTGCATGGACTTTTTCTCGAGTGGTGAATGGGATGGGCGATGATTTGTAGACCTTGAACGGGATCTTGGTCAAAGAGGCATGCGACGTGGTCGCCGTTACGCCAAGGAGCATCGGCAGCTGCTCTTTGCGGTCCACCAAATCCTCATCATCGGCGGCGTGATCCTCTTTGGTGAGAATTGTTCTCACCTGTCAACGAGAGAAGACGCATGCTCCTCCTGTCAACGAGAGGGCGGCAAACCGCCAGGTGGAGCTCCTCCGGGCCGGAGTCGTTGGGCAGGCAAGGCAGCAAGATGCGCCCGAGGAGGAGGCCGCGGCGCCCCGCCAGCGGCCTCGCGAGGTCGAAGAGCCGCTCGTCATCGTGGGAGATGAACGAGTTCATGCAGAATGCCTTGAAGAAACTCATTAACTGACACGTATTATGAAACATGAACTACAGTTTTGAGAAAAGCATATCTACCATGCATGGGATATCCCGTGCATGGTACAACCGTTCATCTAGTTGGAGATTTAGTTGCATGCACATGCGTCCCCACTTCCTCCATCAATGCTGACAACTTTTCCAATAGTTAGCTTTGTGGCAGAGATTAATTACCCAGTACCCGCCCATGTCTTTTCATATGGTTTCCAGTTTGCATCTATTTTATCTTTTCAACTTTTCCGATAGTCTAGGTTATAAACGTTTTGAATATTTGTGTAAAAATCTATGTAACAAAGTGATGTAGTCTAGAACACGAAGAAACCTACTATAACTTGATAAGAACACATGTTAAATATAAACTCGTAATATTATGTTTGAAACAAATTTACCAAGTGCTACCAAGTTGCATGTGCATCAATTTGAAATCTCTAGGTATTTCAATACATTATATACAATCTACTAGGCAAATGTCTATGATTTTTGGTTGTTTCATTAAGTTAAATCATGTTTGAAAATTCAAATTTTATTATAATATATTCGACATTAGTCTCGTTTCATATCTCTCATCCCTAGGAACACAAATATACAAAGAGATCGGAAAACGTACTTTTGAATCAAAGATATACAAACATGAAAATCAAATGAAAAAGAATGGAGTGGATAAGTAGAAACAGAGAGAAGCCGAATTGATTGTACTGTGTACAGTATACAACCACAGTGCATGTGTTAGCATGCATGCACGGGATATCCCGTGCATGGTAGAAAATCCATTCTCTGTTTTATTTTTCTTCTCTGTAAAAACGTGACTACAGTTTTGAGAACCACATGCAATCTTCTTCTTTTGCGCAGGAAAAGTGATATATTAAGGGGTATTGGTACAATCAGATGCACACAGCGGCTGGATTTCATTTCATCCGGACCATGCCGAATATCCAGACTGTTGTGCGGGGAGTAGAGCAACCTATATTAGCTAGAGTACAGCTAAGAACATTGACCTCTCTCTGTTGGAAATGTGAGCAAATTACTATGAGATTTAATCCGAATAAACAGAAGATAAATCATGACTGCAATAGCAGAGATTAAACTAATCATGTGAACTAGCATAGTAGATGAACAGATCACATCTAGGGCACATACTAGAAACATGAATTCTACCACGATCTCAAACAGGAAGAATAGAATCACATACAGTGCAGCGGGAGCAGCACCGCCGGCGTTGACATTGTCGCCCATGTCGTCGATTATTAATTAGAAACGGTTCAGTAATTAAAGCGTCCGTTAATTATTAATTAATGACTCATTAATTTTTTTCAAGCAGCAAAAATATAGACAACATGTATAGCACTGTCCTCGGCTCGGCCCAATCCCGCAACCCGCGGCGCGTCGTGACGAGGCGAGGAGGAGGAGCGCGTGTGTAGGTCTCCTCTTCTCATGCTCCTACAAGTGGTAGAAGAGCTCACTTTATAAAGAGGTGCAAGTCTCTCTCAACTTCCATGATGGGACTAAACTCTAGTCTCACTCACTCCTCTCACATGTGTGCATGAATGGGCCAAGATAATTTTTAGAATTTTAGTTGGGCTTTGGGCCAAAGGCCTACTAGCAAAATTCCAACAATTCCCCATAAAGTCTCATTGGCACATCTCATCATTTAGTTCTAAACCATTGTTTATATATTGGTGCTTAGTGGAGACTGTGAAGTTGAACTTTCACTTAGATTTTTATGCTACACTAGATCATAACTTGAATAGTGGACTATGCCTTGAACTACAAGTTTTCTGCGAAACTAGCTTCACACAAATTCTTGACCGATACTGGGCTGCCGCAAGGCTTCTGCGCGGGTGGAGCGTATGCGTCATACTCCAGGGCTTTTCATGAATTTATTAGAGAACACCCAATTCTCATAGACTGTGACGTTAACAGTCAAATTCATATAGGTGTGTTCCTTAGGAGATGCTCTGCAGGACAACATCTCTGCTTATTTAAATAAGCCACTTGGAACACATTAAGATAAATATCAACCTGCCATGCAGATCAAGAGAGTATTGCATCTTCACGGAGTGGGATAATAAAAATAGGGATACTCTCCTCTCAACTGACCAACAGCTTGTCTCCCACTTCTACTTCACGGGATCTCCGGTTACATAGAGTGGGTTACCACTATGGACAATTGATGCGGTGGGTCTCAGACCCATCTCCATCGATGCATTATCTGTCACATTACGTGATAGACCTTTTGTGAAGGGATCTGCCAAGTTTTTCGACGTTTGGATACAATCCAACTTAATAACTCCGGAGTTCCTCAGTTTTCTGATAGATTTGAGTCTCCTCTTCACATGCCTTGAGGACTTCATATTGTTCTTATAAATGTTTATCTTGACGATCACAGTTTGATTATCACAGTTCATCAGGATAGGGGGTATTGGTTTTTCAACCATAGGTAAGTCCATCAAGAGCTCACGAAGCCACTCTGCTTCAACAGTGGCAGTGTCTAATGCTGTGCGTTCTGCTTCCATAGTTGACCTTGTTAAGATGGTCTGCTTGCAAGACTTCCAGGAAACAGCGCCACCACCAAGTGTAAAAACATAACCACTTGTGGCCTTAATCTCATTAGCATCAGATATCCAGTTTGAGTCACTATAACCCTCCAGTACCCTTGGATACCTGGTGTAGTGAATCCCATAGCTCGTAGTGCCTTTCAAGTAGCACATAACTCTCTCAAGTGCATGCCAATGATCATCTCCCGGTTTTGACACAAACCGACTCAGCTTGCTCACAGCAAAAGAGATGTCAGGCCTCATGGCACTCGCCAAATACGTAAGTGAGCCAATAATCTGAGAATACCTCATTTGATCTCCTGCAATCCGTCGATTCTTTCAAAGTAACACACTAGCATCATATGAAGTTGGAGAAGGCGTGCAGTCGCTATACCCAAAACGACTCAAGATCTTTTCCACATAGTGAGACTGAAGCAGTGTGATCCCACCATTCTCATCTCTCAACAACTTGATGTTTAAGATAACATCAGCTACTCCTAGATCCTTCATCTCAAAGCAACGAGATAAGAAATCCTTAACCTCCTTGATTAAATCAAGTTTGTTTCCAAAGATCAGTATGTCGTCGACATACAGACAAAGAATAACTCCTTCGCCCCCACCATAGCGATAGTACACACACTTGTCACCATCGTTTACTACAAAGCCGACAGCAGTTAATGTTCTTTCGAACTTCTCATGCCACTCCTTCGGAGCTTGTTTAAGGCCATATAAAGACTTTAATAACTTGCACACCTTTCCTTCCTGACCAGGTACTACAAAACCATCTGGTTGATCCATGTAAATTTCCTCCTAAAACTCTCCGTTGAGGAAAGCCGTCTTAACATCCATTTGATGAACAAGAAGACCATGTGAGGCAGCCAATGATAGTAGCACCCAAACTGTGGTCAGTCTAGCCATGGTTGAGTAAGTATCCAAGAAGTCTTCACCTTATTTTTGGGTATAACACTTAGCCACAAGCCGTGCCTTGTACTTTTCAATCGTACCATCAGGTCTAAGCTTCTTTTTGAACACCCACTTACATCCTACAGGTTTGCACCCATAAGGATGGTCAGTGATCTAATACTTCTCCGTCGTATCTATAATTTTTTATTGTTCCATGCCAATATAATACAATTTTCATATACTTTTGGCAACTTTTTATACTATTTTTGGGACTAACATATTGATCCAGTGCCCAGTGCCAGTTCCTCTTTCTTGCATGTTTTTTGTTTCGTATAAAATCCATATCAAACGGAGTCCAAATGGGGTAAAAACTTACGGAGATTTTTTTAGGAATATATGTGATTTTTGGGAAGAAGAATCAACGCGAGACAATGCCCGAGGGGGCCACGAGGCAGGGAGCGCTTCCCAGGGGGGTGGGCGCGCCCCTGACCCTCGTGGCCACCCCGTAAGGAGGTTGGTGCCCTTATTTCGCCGCAAGAAAGCCAATATTCGGATACAAATCGTGTTAAAATTTCAGCCCAATCAGAGGTACGGATCTATGAGAATATAAGAAATGGTGAAAGGCCGGAATCTGAAACGCAGAAACAAAGAGAGATAGAGAGACAGATCCAATCTCGGAGGGGCTCTCACCCCTCCGCTGCCATGGAAGCCATGGACCAGGGGGTAAACCCTTCTCCCATCTAGGGAGAATGTCAAGGAAGAAGAAGAATAAGGGGGGCTCGCTCCCGCTCTCTCCCGGTGGCGCCGGAACACCGCCGGGGCCAGCATTGTGTGACGGCGATCTACACCAACACCTCCGTCATCTTCACCAACATCTTCATCACCTTCCCCCATCTATCTACATCGGTCCACTCTCCCGCAACCCATTGTACGCTCTACTTGAACATGGTGCTTTATGCTTCATATTATTATCCAATGATGTGTTTCCATCCTATGATGTCCGAGTAGATTTTCGTTGTCCTATCGGTAATTGGTGAATTGCTATGATTGATTTAATTTTCTTGTGGTTATGTTGTTGTCCTTTAGTGCCCATCATATGAGCGCGCGCGTGGATCACACCATAGGGTTAGTTGTATGTTGATAGGACTATGTATTGGAGGGCAAGAGTGACAGAAGCTTCAACCTAGCATAGAAATTGATGTATACGGGATTGAAGAGGGACCAATATATCTTAATGCTATGGTTGGGTTTTACCTTAATGAACGTTAGTAGTTGCGGATGCTTGCTAATAGTTCCAATAATAAGTGCATAGAATTCCAAGTCAGGGATGACATGCTAGCAGTGGCCTCTCCCACATAAAACTTGATATCGGTCTAGTAAATTAGTCAATTGCGTAGGGACAATTTCACAACTCCTACCACCACTTTTTCACACTCGCTATACTAACTTTATTGCTTATTTACCTAAACAGCCCCTAGATTTTATTTACGTGCTCTTTATATTCTTGCAAACCTATCCCGTTACACCTACAAAGTACTTCTAGTTTCATACTTGTTCTAGTTAAAGCGAATGTCAAGCGTGCGTAGAGTTGTATCGGTGGTTGATAAAACTTGAGGGAATATTTGTTCTACCTTTAGTTCCTCGTTGGGTTCGACACTCTTACTTATTGAAAGAGGCTACAATTGATCCCCTATACTTGTGGGTTATCAAGACCTTTTTCTGGTGCCGTTGTCAGGGAGTTATAGCGTGGGGTGAATATTCTCGTGTGTGCTTGTTTGCTTTATCACTAAGTAGTTTTCATTGTGTGCTCTTGTTTTCTATCTTTAGTTATGGGTAGGAAACACAAAATACCAAAAAAATAGTGGTACCTACTGAACCAATGGTTGAAGAATCACTCAAAATCTATCACACTACTAAAGCTTTTTACTTGGATCTTCTTCGATCCCTATAGCTTAGTTGAGGGCAAATCTTTAGATGAGCATGCTTGTTATGTGTGACACCGCATATCTGAAAAAGGGAAACTTTTACTTGATCAAATTCATCGTTTGCAGTGCTATGCTTGGAATTTATGTGAAATATATGATTGTACTTGTTGTTCTAAAGACCCTAAGAAACACCTTCCTTACCAATGTGAGTTTAGTGATAATGGAATCGTATTTTCGTATACTAAGGGTTTTTATAATTACTATGATGTTCAACAAATTGAAGAGTTTGTTGCTTTTAGGGGTACTTGTGAAATTGCTTCTTTTATTGAAGAGTGTGATACTACTCTCTACAAATCTGAAAATTTGGCCATACTTAAATATTGCTATGATAATTATGCTTCTAATCCATATATTAAACCATATATTGAGGACTCCTCCGTTGTCCAAGAAGAGACTAATATTTTGCAGGAGTCTATGGAAGAAGAAATTAATGACATTGTGAGCTCACTGGATAAAAAAGATGAGTAGGTGAGTGAAGAACAAAAAGAGGAAGAGCGGATTGATCACCCGTTCCCACCATCTAATGAGACTAACTCTTTATCCCATACATTGTTTAATTTCCCTTCGAATTTACCAATGGATGAATGCTATGATGATTGTTATGATCCCGTTGATTCTTTTGAAATATCCCTTTTTGATGATGCTTGCTATGCTTGTGGCCAAGATGCCAATATGAATTATGCTTATGGAGATGAACCTGCTATATTTCCTTATGTTAAACAAGAAATTGTTGCTATTGCACCCACGCATGATAGTCCTATTATCTTTTTGAATTCCCCCGACTACACTATATCGGAGAAGTTTGCCCTTATTAAGGATTATATTGATGGGTTGCGTTTTACTACTACACATGATGATTTTGATGGATATAATATGCATGCGTTTGATGCTTGAGGGAGTCTTGGATTAGGGGGTATCCGGACAGCCGGATTATATCCATTGGCCGGACTGTTGGACTATGAAGATACAAGATTGAAGACTTCGTCTCGTGTCCGGATGGGACTCTCCTTGGCGTGGAAGACAAGCTTGGCAATACGGATATGTAGATCTCCTTCCTTGTAACCGACTCTGTGTAACCCTAGCCTCCTCCCATGTCTATATAAACCGGAGGGTTTAGTCCATAGGACCAACAACAATCATACCATAGGCTAGCTTCTAGGGTTTAGCCTCTCTGATCTCGTGGTAGATAAACTCTTGTACTACTCATATCATCAAGAACAATCAAGCAGGATGTAGGGTTTTACCTCCATCAAGAGGGCCCGAACCTGGGTAAACATCGTGTCCCCTGCCTCATGTTACCATCCGCCTTAGACACATAGTTCGGGACCCCCTACCCGAGATCCACCGATTTTGACACCGACATTGGTGCTTTCATTAAGAGTTTCTTTGTGTCGTCATCATTAGGCTTGATGGCTCCTTCAATCATCGATAGCGATGCAGTCCAGGGTAAGACTTTTCTCCCTGGACAAATCTTTGTATTCGGCGGCTTTGCACTACGGGCCAACTCGCTTGGCCATCTGGAGCAGATCGAGAGTTACGCCCCTGGCCACCAGGTCAGATTTGGAAGCTTAAACTGCACGACCGATACCCGCGGAGACTTGATCTTCGACGGATTCGAGCCCCTGCCGAGTGCGCCACACGTTCACGATGAGCATGATTTAGCTCTACCATCGGACAGTGTTCAGGAGATCGCACCGGCAACTGCTCCGACCCTCAATTCGGAGCCAATTGCGCCATCCATGGACGGGTGGATAGACCCCGCCACGAAGGCCGCATCCTCAGCGGCGATCAAGCCGAGTATTGACCTTACCCTTCACGGGAGCCGTGACGCCGAACTGTCGGATTCTTCCCCGGCCACGGACTCTGAACCGCCTGCGCCCGTGCCTATCGAATCCGACTGGGCACCGATCATGGAGTTCACCTCCGCGGATACCTTTCAGCACTCTCCCTTCGGCGACATACTGAACTCATTAAGGTATCTCTCCTTGTCAGGAGAGTCCTGGCCGAACTATGTCCGACAGGATTCGGATGCGGATGACGAAGAAATTCGCCGCCCACCCACCACCCACTTAGTAGCCACTGTCGACGATTTGACCGACATGCTCGACTTCGACTCCGAAGACATCGACGGTATGGACGACGATGCGGGAGACGAACAGGAACCACTGCCCACAGGGCACTGGACAACCACCTCATCATATGATATACATGGTGGACACACCCAAAGAAGACAATGGCGACGGGACATCGGAGGATGATCCCTCCAAGAAGCAACCCAAGCGCCGACGTCAGGGCGCTGCTCTAAGTCTCGCCAAAGCAAAAGCGGTGATACCGGCACATGAGATAATAGCACTCCGGACAGTGCCGAAGATGACAACAATCCCCTCCAGCAAGATTTAGAGCAGGAGGATGGAGAAGCCAGCCCTCCCGAGAGAGCGGCAGATGGAGAGGCGGAAGATGATAATTACATGCCTCCATCCGAAGACAAGGCAAGCCTCGACGATGATGAATTTGTCATGCCTGAGGATCCCGTCGAGCAAGAGCGCTTCAAGCACCGGCTTATAGCCATGGCAAATAGCCTTAAGAAAAAGCAACAGCAGCTTCTAGCTGATCAAGATTTGCTAGCTGACAGATGGACTGAAGTCCTTGCGACCGAGGAATATGAACTCGAACGCCCCTCAAAGAGTTACCCAAAGCGCAGGTTGCTACCCCGACTGGAGGAGGAAGCATTAAAACCTACAACTCCAGCATATGACACGACTGATCGGCCACCTCGTGGCCGCGACAGAGAGGCATTTCAGCCAAAAGCTCAACCCGCACCCTGACGCCACTCAAATAAAAATATCAAGGCACGGGGAAACACGCTAGACCTGCGAGACATATTGGAGGACAAAGCAAAACACGCAAGATCGATCTACGGATCACGAGGGCGTGCCACTATGTGAGACGATAACCGTCACGCCGGATATAGTAAAAGTAAATCCGGCCGGGCCGAACACAGCGGACAAGACTCATTTGAGCTGCGTCGCGATATAGCCCAGTACAGAGGCGCCGCACACCCCCTATGCTTCACAGACGAAGTAATGGATCACCAAATCCCAAAGGGTTTCAAACCCATAAATATCGAATCATTCGACGGCACAACAGATCCTGCGGTATGGATCGAGGACTTCCTCCTGCACATCCACATGGCCTGCGGTGACGATCTACACTCCATCAAATACCTCCCACTCAAACTCAAAGGACCAGCTCGGCATTGGCTCAACAGCCTGCCAGCAGAATCCATTGGCTGTTGGGAAGATCTGGAAGCCGCATTCCTCGACAACTTCCAGGGCACTTATGTGCGACCACCAGATGCCGATGACTTGAGCCACATAATTTAGCAGCCAGAGGAATCGACCAGGCAATTCTGGACACGGTTCCTAACAAAGAAAAATCAAATCGTCGACTATCCGGTTGCAGATGCCCTAGCAGCTTTTAAGCACAACATTCGTGACGAGTGGCTCGCCCGACACCTTGGCCAGGAAAAGCCGAAATCTATGGCAGCCCTCACGACACTCATGACCCGCTTTTGCGCGGGAGAGGACAGCTGGCTGGCTCGAAGCAATAACATATCAAAGAACCATGGTACTTCGGATACCAAGGATAGCAATGGCAGGTCACGTTGCAACAAACACAAACACCACATCAACAACGACAATACCGAGGATACGATAATCAATGCCGGATTCAGAGGCTCTAAACCCGATCAGCGGAAAAAGCCATTCAAAATAAGCACTCCGGGCCCGTCCAGTTTGGACCATATACTCGATCACTCGTGCCAAATACACGGCACCCCCGACAAGCCAGCCAACCACACCAACAGGGAATGTTGGGTGTTCAAGCAGGCCGGCAAGTTAAATGCCGAAAACAAAGATAAGGGGCTACATAGCGATGACGAGGAGGAGCCCCGGCCGCCGAACACCGGAGGACAGAAGAGGTTCCCCCCACAAGTGCGGACGGTGAACATGATATACGCAACCCACATCCCCAAGAGGGAGCGGAAGCGTACGCTAAGGGACGTATATGCGTTGGAGCCAGTCGCCCCAAAGTTCAACCCATGGTCCTCCTGTCCGATCACCTTCGATCGCAGGGTCCACCCCACTAGTATCCGTCATGGTGGATTCGCCGCACTGGTCCTAGACCAAATCATCGACGGATTTCACATCACTCGAGTCCTTATGGACGGCTGCAGCAGCCTGAACCTGCTTTATCAAGACACAGTGCGCAAAATGGGTATAGACCCCTCAAGGATCAAACCCACAAAAACGACCTTCAAAGGCGTCATACCAGGTATAGAGACCCATTGCACAGGCTCAGTCACACTGGAAGTGGTCTTCGAATCCCCGGATAACTTCCGAAGCAAGGAGATAATCTTCGATATAGTCCCGTTCCGCAGTGGCTATCATGCACTGCTCGGGCGAACCGCATTTGCGAGATTCAATGCGGTACCGCATTATGCATACCTCAAGCTCAAGATGCCAGGACCTTGAGGGGTCATCACAGTCAATGGAAACACAGAGCGCTCTCTCCGCAAGGAGGAGCACACTGCGGCCCTCGCAGCAGAAGCACAAAGCAGCCTCTTAAGGCCATCCACCTGTTCGGTGATTAAACACCTGGACACCTTCAAGCGCGCCCGGAGTAATCGGCAACAAGACCGCCTGGCACGTTCCGAGCTCGCATAGCAATGCGGCCCCCACCCCAGTCCCAGCCAAACGGTGAAATCCATGCCACGCATACATAATTACGCATTGAAAATACCATGGGCATAGGTGGGGAGGGGGCACGACTACGGCACGCCCCAAGACGCGGCTCAACCGCACTAGGGGCTTCCCGCTTTGTTATTTTTCTCTCTTTCAGGACTTTACTCTCTGGATACCCCGTCTAGCAGTACGATTGCCGGACACAAGATGCAACAACCAAGGAGGCAGAAAGCTACGTCGCACCATGGAACTCCCAGGTGGTCTCAGATAACGAGTGAAATACTTGCTTTAAATACCATTCCTCATCTTGCCCTTGGAGGCGACATGTCAAATAGTCCTACTTTTTGCTTATCGCACTACTTGTATCATTCTGTTTCGACGCACCTTTTTGAATAAACAATGCATAGCACTAGACAATTACCGCATTCTTTATTCTTTTATATATATATATATATATATATATATGTTCATTCATGACATTCAGCACCCGTACACTCTGGTATGGCCAATACGCCAGGGGCTTAAGCGTACCCCATAATACGGCGTGAGAAGTCCGAACACTTTCGACAGTGCGGCACCCCGAACTTATAGCATTATATGCATCAGCTCCGAATCATGTCTTGGGTCAATAGTTGGGTTTGCCCGGCTCCCATGTTTTGGTACCTTACGTTCCGCTCTATCGGCTAAGGTAGCGCTAGGAGAACTATTGCGATTGTGCCGCGGTTCTGCCGGGCTGAGCACCTCGGTAGAGAAAGCTAAAACTGACTGTCATGATAAGGCGAGAGACTGGTCGCTGTTCAGCGAGGTTTTTCGAGTCCCTAAAGACTTATGCCTCTTAGGGCGAGGGGCCGGCCCTGTCCGGCTTAAAGGCGTGTATCGCGGCCCGAATTCGGCCTTCCGAATACCAGGGGCTTCACCGAAATTTAAAATTATAGAATTCTATGGCTAAGTGAGAGTGATAAAGCAATATTAGTCCGGTTGCCTTGTTCGTTGTGCTGAGCACCTCCCTCGAAGGACCCAAATATGGGAACAAGAGTGCTCAGGTTTATCCCGAACACCCCAGCACTAGCGGCATGGGGGCAGAAGCCGAGGACTAGCCATCTCTCAGATTCGATAAATAGCCAAACAGAAGGTAATATTTTAAATTCCAACAAGTGTTGCATAGCGCATATGAACAAGTTTCATAATACAGGATCACACGAGCAAGTTCATTCAAAAATTACATCCTTCGCACACTCGTCCGCCACAAGACGGGCACCCTTCAGGACACCCTCATAATACATTTCGGGGTGGCGATGCTCCTTGCCCTGCGGCGGCCCCTCCTTCACCAGCTTCTCGGTGTCCATCTTGGCCCAGTGCACCTTCGCACGGGTAAAAGCCCGGCGTGCACCTTCGATGCAGACGGACCGCTTTATGACTTCCAGCCGTGGGAAGGCATCCACAAGCTGCCTCACCAGGTCGAAGTAGCTGTTGGGAAGGGAGTCGCCAGGCCACATCTGGACTATAAGGCCCCTCATGGCATGTTCGGCTGCCTTGTGCAGCTCGACCAGTTGCTTCAGCTGGTCGCTCATAGGCATCGGGTGTTCGGTCCCAATATACTGAGGCCAGAATGACTTCTCCGTCGAGCTTCCCTCCTCGGCCTAGTAATACTTCACGGCATCCGACACGCTGCGGGGCAAATCTGCGAATGCTTCTGGAGAGCTCCGAACTCGGGTAAGTAACAAGTAATTTACTTTCACATGCTTGCTTTGCATATTGAATGCCTTACCCGCCGCTATCTTCCTCATTGCCTCAATTTCCTGGAGGGCCTTTTGGGCTTCAGCCTTGGCATGCTTTGTGCTCTCGAGGGCCGCGGCAAGCTCGGACTCTCGCGTCTTCGAGTCAAGCTCCAAAGCCTCGTGCTTCTTCATGAGAGCCTGGAGCTCTTGCTGCACCTCACTCGCCCGTGCCTCTTGTTTTTCCCGCTCGGTGCGCTCCTTGGCCGCTTTGTTTTCGGCCTCGGACAGCTCTTGCTTCAGGGTCGCCACTTCGGTCGTGGCCCCTGGCACATCCATGATGATCCTACCATTTTGCAACTGCTTATACATATATATATGTATATATATATATATATATATATATATATAGAGAGAGAGAGAGAGAGAGAGAGAGAGAGACAAGGCATTACTTACCTTTGTTCTCCTCGAGCTGCCTCTTGGCAAGACCGAGCTCTTTCTCGGACCGCTCGAGGTTCTGCTTCAGTGCAGCGACCTCCGCAGTCAGTGCGGCAGAGGTCAGCAGCGAAGCCTGCATACGCATATAGACATACTTATATTAGACTCCTGCAGATATTATTTGATCCTCTATTCGGCTTTTCTTTGTGAACACCAAACAGAGCATCAGGGGCTAGTGTCTATGCGGTAATATTTTCCTATATTTTACATACTTACCTCAAAGCCTATTAGAAGGCTGGCACAGGCTTCAGTCAGTCCGCTGTTGGCAAACTGAACCTTCTTTATCACCGCACTCATAATAGTGTGGTGATCTTCATCGATGGAAGCGCCGCGAAGTGCTCCCAGCAGGTTGTCCGGTGCCTCTGGATGGACAGAGGTCACCGGCATGGGCGGCTTGCCCCTCTTGGAAGGGGGCCGCCTGCCGGAGTCCGGAACCACTGGAGGTTCCGGCGCGGCGTTCGGCTGGGGGCCGAACTTGGAGCCCTTGGGAGTCTTGCTCCCTTCGCGCCTGGAGTCCGGAAGTTCGCCTTGAGGCGCCTCCGGGACTATCTCCCCCCGGCTCGGTGCCCCTTGAGACAGTACCTCGACATCGTTCGTAGGGTGAGGAGAGGAGGCGGTTGGAAGTGTATCACTATTCATATCCGACGAGTCCAAGGAACCGTCCGACGAGGATACGTCGATACGGGAATGGGGCGGACTGCATAATCATATTCGACGTTAGGAGAAGCAGTGCAACAAAAGTATGCTATGAGTTACTTTGGTATCTGAATACTTACGACTTTGCCAGGGGCTTGGCCCTGAGTAACCACTCGTCTTCACCGTCGGCGGCGGTGGTGGAACAGTCCGGAAGGAGAGCCCTTCCCTTCTTGGACCCTTCGGCCTCCCCGGTTGGGGCGACCTTCCTTTTCTTGTCTCCCCCGGATGGAGGGGGAAAATCTTCATCTTCCTCCTCCTCGTTTTCACGGGAGGAGTGCGTCTCGGAGTTATCGGACGATGAGTCCGATACCACCTGGCGCCAGGAACTCTTTCGGGTTCCCATGGCCTTCTTCTTGGTCTTCTCCGGCACCTCATAAGGAGCCAGAGTCCGCATCTCCGTAAGGAGAGCGTCTGCAGGGTCTTCGGGCAGAGGGGCCGGACAGTTAATCTGCTCCGATGTCTCCACCCAGTCCTGTCAAAGGCATGTGAGCTCAGACCCTGCACATGGTTAAGCTATGGGAAATAAATACCCTACTAGATTTACAGAACTTACCGGATTCACAGGGCGCTTCGCGCTTAGCCCGCGGTCCTCAGTAAGAGAAGGGGGGACCTCGACGCCCTTGAACAACACCTTCCAGACGTCCTTATGCGTCGTGTCGAAGAGCTTGCGTAGAGTCTGGTGCTGGGCCGGGTCGAACTCCCATAAGTTGAAAGCCCGTTGTTGACACGGGAGGATCCGGTGGAAGAGCATGACCTGGACTATGTTGACAAGCTTAAGTTTCTTGCTTATCATGTTCCGGATACACTTTTGGAGTCCGTCCAGCTCCATCGATGAGCCCCAGGACAGGCCCTTCTCCTTCCAGGAAGTGAGCCACATGGGGATTCCAGATCGAAACTCGGGGGGCCGCCACCCAGTTGGTGTCGCGCGGCTCGGTGATGTAGAACCACCCCGATTACCACCCCTTTATGGTCTCCACAAAGGAGCCCTCGAGCCATGTAACGTTGGGCATTTTGCCCACCATGGCTCTGCCGCATTCCGCTTGTTGGCCGCCTACTACCTTCGGCTTGATATTGAAGGTCTTCAGCCACAGGACGAAGTGGGGCCAGAAGCGGAGGAAAGCCTCGCACACGACGATGAATGCCGAGATGTTGAGGATGAAAATCGGGGCCAGATCATGAAAGTCCAGCCCATAATAGAACATAAGGCCGTGAACGAATGGATGGAGGGGATACCCTAGTCCGCGGACGAAGTGGGGGAGGAAAACCACCCTTTCGTAAGGTTCCGGGGTAGGGACGATCTGCCCCGTGGCTGGCAGCCGGTGCACGATATCCGCGGCTAAGTATCCGGCCCCACGTAGTTTTTTTATGTGTCCCTCCGTGACGGAGGAGACCATCCACTTGCCTCCCATTCCAGACATGTTTGGAGAGAGTTGAGGAGAAGGATGTGGACTTGGGCGCTGGAGCTCGAGTGCGCGAGAATGGATGAGCAAGGAGGAAGAAGGCGTGGGTAGAAAAAGGTGAAACCTCATCCCTTTATAAGGGCGGACGAAACTATGCGCCCCCACCAGCCTGGTAAAACTCGCTTATCCCCCAAGCGCCGTAATTGATGGCGCGGTTGGGTTACCCATGTCCGTATTGATGGGAATCCCGTAATAAGGGGACACGATCTCTTCTTCGACAAGACATGCCAAGGAAGCCGCCTTGCAAAACACACTGAGATAGGTTATGAAAAACGATTCGAATAAAGACCTGGCTGTGGTGTGATGCCATGCTACGGGGTACGTCAGCAGATTAGATTTCTGGAAATATTATTCTCTCTACAGTGGTATGTGGAACTTGTTTTTTAGAGTCAGACACGATCCTCGTGTTCAAAATCTTCTATGAAGTATTCGGATGAGGAACCCACCTTGCAATGCCGAAGACAATCTGTGCGCCGGACTCATCGTCATTGAAGCCTGGTTCAGGGGCTACCGAGGGAGTCCTGGATTAGGGGGTATCCAGATAGCCGGATTATATCCTTTGGCCGGACTGTTGGACTATGAAGATACAAGATTGAAGACTTCGTCCCGTGTCCGGATGGGACTCTCCTTGGCGTGGAAGACAAGCTTGGCAATATGGATATGTAGATCTCCTTCCTTGTAACCGATGTGTGTAACCGTAGCCCCCTCCGTGTCTATATAAACCGGAGGGTTTAGTCCGTAGGACCAACAACAATCATACCATAGGCTAGCTTCTAGGGTTTAGCCTCTCTGATCTCATGGTAGATCAACTCTTGTACTACTCATATATATCATCAAGAACAATCAAGCAGGACGTAGGGTTTTACCTCCATCAAGAGGGCCCAAACCTGGGTAAACATCGTGTCCCCTGCCTCCTATTACCATCCGCCTGAGACGCACAGTTCGGGACCCCCTACCCGAGATCCGCCGGTTTTGACACCGACAATGCTCCTACTTGAAATTATTATGAGAGAGGAACTATATCTCCACCTCTCTATGTTTCCCACACGATAAAATTACAATAAACTGTCTATACTATGCATTGGCCTTTATTATGTGTGCATGAATTGTTCTTTTATGACATGCCGATGCATAGGAAGAGAGTTAGACTTCGTTGTTGCATGATGTATGTTAATTTGTGCTCACTACTAAATCAAAAATCATTGTTAATTAAAATTGGCTTTGATATACCTTGGGATCCGGGTGGATCCATTACTTGAGCATTATATGCCTAGCTTAATGACTTTAAAGAAAGCGTTGCCAGGCAGACAACCCGAAAGTTTTAGAGAGTCATTTATTTCTGTTTGTGTGCTTTTATAAAGTACAAATCCATTGTATTATAAAAATAATGTGCCAAGATTTTCCTTTAGGATGTTTACATTGCTTGTTGGTTCACGTAGTGCAAAACAGAAACTTCGGCTGTAGTGCGCGATTTTACCTTTTTTACTGGAACGTCAAACGGTTCTGAAACTTTTTGCACTGTCTTTATATACAATGTTTTTATTTGTGCTAATTGTTTCAGAATTTTTGGAGTACCAAAAGTATGGTCAATCTTCATATTACTACAGACTGCCTTGTTTAAGAAAGATTCTGTTTTTGATGCATAGTTTGCTTGTTTTGATGAAACTATCGATTTCTATC
This sequence comes from Triticum dicoccoides, assembly GCF_002162155.2. Lineage (NCBI taxonomy): Eukaryota > Viridiplantae > Streptophyta > Magnoliopsida > Poales > Poaceae > Triticum > Triticum dicoccoides. The sequence continues at coordinate 771,803,563 of NC_041382.1, forward strand.
AGTGGATTAAGCCATGGAATAGTTATATTACAGTAGCTACAATGAAAAAACAAAATATGAATTGGTTTGCAATAGTACTTAGAGTAGTGATTTGCTTATTATACTAGCGGATCTTATCGAGGTTTCTGTGGAGTTTTGTGTGGATGAAGTGATCAAAGATCAAGGAGGTCTCGATATGAGGAGAAGGAGGAGAGGCAAGAGCTCAAGCTTGGGGATGCCCAAGGCACCCCAAGTTAATATTCAAAGAGACTCAAGTGTCTAAGCTTGGGGATGCCCCGGAAGGCTTCCCACCTTGCTTCAACTAGTATCGGTATGTTTTCGGTTTTGTTTCATTCATGTGATATGTGCAAATCTTGGAGCGTCTTTTGCATTTAGTTTTCACTTTCCTTTGATGCACCATGCTGGTATGAGATAGTACATGGTTGATTTATAGAATGCTCTTTGCACTTCACTTATATCTTTTGAGTATGGCTTTATAGAATTCTTCATGTGCTTCACTTATATCATTTGAAGTTTGGATTGCCTGTTTCTCTTCACATAGAAAACCACCATTTGTAGAATGCTCTTTTGCTTCACTTATATTTGTCAGAGCGTGGGCATATCTTTTGTAGAAAGAATTAAACTCTCTTACTTCACTTATATCTATTTAGAGAGAGGACAAGAATTGGTCATTCACATGGTTAGTCATAAAATCCTACATAAAATTTGTAGATCACTGAATATGATATGTTTGATTCCTTGCAATAGTTTTGCGATATAAAGATGCTGATATTAGAGTCACGCTGGTGTGTAGTTGTGGATTGTAGAAATACTTGTGTTGAAGTTTGTGATTCCCGTAGCAAGCACGTATGGTGAACCGTTATGTAACGAAGTTGGAGCATGAGGTATTTATTGATTGTCTTCCTTATGAGTGGTGGCCGGGGACGAGCGATGGGCTTTTCCTTCCAATCTATCCCCCTAGGAGCATGCACGTAGTGCTTTGTTTCGATGACTATTAGATTTTTGCAGTAAGTATGTGAGTTCTTCATGACTAATGTTGAGTCCATGGATTGCACGCACTCTCACCCTTCCACCATTGCTAGCCTCTTCAGTACCATGCATTGCCCTTTCTCACCTCGAGAGCTGGTGCAAACTTCGCTGGTGCATCCAAACCCCGTGATACGATACGCTCTATCACACATAAGCCTCCTTATATCTTCCTCAAAACAACCACCATACCTACCTATCATGGCATTTCCATAGCCATTCCGAGATATATTGCCATGCAACTTCCATCATCATCATATACATGACTTGAGCATTCATTGTCATATTGCTTTGCATGATCATAAGATAGCTAGCATGATGTTTTCATGGCTTGTCCGTTTTTTGATTTCATTGCTACGTTAGATCATTGCACATCCAGGTACACCACCGGAGGCATTCATATAGAGTCATATCTTTGTTCTAGTATCGAGTTGTAATATTGAGGTGTAAGTAAATAAAAGTGTGATGATCATCATTATTAGAACATTGTCCCATGTGAGGTTATCAAAATAAAATTGTCCAAAGAAGCCTAAAAAGAGAAAAAAAAGTGAGAGAAAAGAGAGAAGGGACAATGTTACTATCCTTTTACCACACTTGTGCTTCAGAGTAGCACCATGTTCTTAATATAAAGAGTCTCTCGAGTTATCACTTTCATATACTAGTGGGAATTCTCATTATAGAACTTGGCTTGTATATTCCAATGATGGGCTTCCTCAAGTGCCCTAGGTCTTCATGAGCAAGCAAGTTGGATCCACACCCACTTAGTTTCAGTTTGAGCTTTCATACACTTATAGCTCAAGTGCATCTGTTGCATGGCAATCCCTACTCCTTGCATTGACATTAATTGATGGACATCTCCATAGCGCGTTGATTAGCCGCGTTGATGTGAGACTTTCTCCCTTTTTCGCCTTCTTCACACAACCTCCATCATCATATTCTATTCCACCTATAGTGCTATATCCATGGCTCACGCTCACGTATTGCGTGAAAGTTGAAAAGGTTTGAGAACATCAAAAGTATGAAACAGTTGCTTGGCTTGTCATCGGGGTTGTGCATGATTTGAATATTTTGTGTGATGATGATGGAGCATAGCCAGACCATATGATTTCGTAGGGATAACTTTCTTTGGCCATGTTATTTTGAAAAGACATGATTGCTTTATTAGTATGCTTGAAGTATTATTGCCTTAATGTCAAATTATAGACTATTGCTTTGAATCACTCATGTCTTAATATTCATGCCATGATCAGATTACATGATCAAAATTATGCTAGGTAGCATTCCACATCAAAAATTATCTTTTTATCATTTACCTACTCGAGGACGAGCAGGAATTAAGCTTGGGGATGCTGATACGTCTCCATCGTATCTATAATTTTTGATTGTTCCATGCCAATATTATACAACTTTCATATACTTTTGGCAACTTTTTATACTATTTTTGGGACTAACATATTGATCCAGTGCCCAGTGCCAGTTCCTATTTGTTGCATGTTTTTTGTTCTGTGGAAAATCCATATCAAATGGAGTCCAAACGTGATAAAAACTTACGGAGATTTGTTTCGTAATATATGTGATTTTTTGGAAGAAGAATCAACGCGAGATGATGCCCGAGGGGGCCACGAGGCAGGGGGTGTGCCCCTGACCCTCGTGGCCACCCCGTAAGGCGGTTGGTGCCCTTCTTTTGCCGCAAGAAAGCCAATATCCGGATACAAATCGTGTTAAAATTTCAGTCCAGTTATGGATCTCCGGGAATATAAGAAACGGTGAAAGGCCAGAATCTGAAACACAGAAACACAGAGAGACAGATCCAATCTCGGATGGGCTCTTGCCTCTCCGCCGCCATGGAAGCCATGGACCAGGGGGTAAACCCTTCTCCCATCTAGGGAGAAGGTCAAGGAAGAAGAAGAAGAAGGGGGCTCTCTCCCCCTCTCTCCCGGTGGAGCCGGAACGCCGCCAGGGCCATCATCGTGTGACGGCGATCTACACGAGCACTTCCGCCATCTTCACCAACATCTTCATCACCTTCCCCCATCTATCTACAGCGGTCCACTCTCCCGCAACCCGCTGTACCCTCTACTTGAACATGGTGCTTTATGCTTCATATTATTATCCAATGATGTGTTGCCATCCTATGATGTCTGAGTAGATTTTTGATATCCTGTCGGTAATTGGTGAATTGCTATGATTGGTTTAATTTGCTTGTGGTTATGTTGCTATCCTTGGGTGCCCATCATATGAGTGCGCGCGTGGATCACACCATAGGGCTAGTTGTGTGTTGATAGGACTATGTATTGGAGGGCAAGAGTGACAGAAGCTTCAACCTAGCATAGAAATTGATGCATACGGGATTGAAGGGGGCCAATATATCTTAATGCTATGGCTGGGTTTTACCTTAATGAATGTTAGTAGTTGTGGATGCTTGCTAATAGTTCCAATCATAAGTGCATAGAATTCCAAGTCAGGGATGACATGCTAGCAGTGGCCTCTCCCACATAAAACTTGCTATCGGTCTAGTAAAGTAGTCAATTGCTTAGGGACAATTTCACAACTCCTACCACCACTTTTCCACACTCGCTATACTAACTTTATTGGTTCTTTACCTAAACAGCCCCTAGATTTTATTTGCATGCTCTTTATATTCTTGCAAACCTATCATGTTACACCTACAAAGTACTTCTAGTTGCATACTTGTTCTAGGTAAAGCGAATGTCAAGCGTGTGTAGAGTTGTATAGGTGGTCGATAAAACTTGAGGGAATATCTGTTCTACCTTTAGCTCCTCGTTGGGTTCGACACTCTTACATATCGAAAGAGGCTACAATTGATCCCCTATACTTGTGGGTTATCATGATCTCCTAGGTTCCATTAGCTAAGATGGAATCCATCTCGCTATGAACAGCTTCCTTCCAGAAGTCAGCATCAGGAGATGCATAGGCTTCTAAAATAATCATGGGTGTGTCATCCACAAGGTACACAATGAAATCATCACCAAAAGACTTTGCAGTCCTCTGTCTCTCACTCCTCTTAGGAGTTCTATTGTCGCCCTTAACAGGATTCTCAACGTGTTCCATCGCAATGGTGGGTTCAGGAATTACAGCGAATTCCTCACTAGATGGAGTAGGTATCTCTTGATTTGATGAACTCGACATATCCTTCGTAGGAAATATGTCCTCAAAGAAAGTTGCATCATTCGACTCCATAATCGTACCAACATGCATGTCGGATACCTCATATTTTATTATCAAAAATCTATAGCCAATGCTATGAAAAGCATAGCCCAGAAGAACACAATCCACGATTTTTGGTCCAAGCTTGCGCTTCTTGGGAATTGGTATATTGACTTTCTCCAAACAACCCGAAGTACATAGGTAAGAGAGTTTCAATCTTTTCCTTTCCCATTCCTCAAATGGAGCCATGGTCTTATGCTTTGTGGGAACTCGGTTTAGGACATGACATGCAGTCATTAGCGCCTCCCCCCACCATATCTTGGAGAGACCCGATGTGTCTAACATGGTGTTAACCATATCAGTTAGAGTTTGATTCTTTCTTTCGGCTACCCCATTTGACTGAGGTGAGTTGGGAGGCGTCCTCTCATGGATTATACCATGTTTCGCACAAAACAAATCAAATTCATTGGAAAAATACTCCCCACCACGATCGGACCTAAGCCGTTTAATTTTTTGATCAAGTTGGTTCTCTGCCTCAGCTTTATAGTTTTTGAAGAAAGTTAAAGCCTCATCTTTTGATTTCAGAAGATACACATAACAATATCTAGTGGAGTCATCAATCAACGTCATGAAGTATCTCTTTCCATCTTTTGTCAACACGCCATTCATCTCACAAAGATTAGAATGTATAAGCTCTAGTGGTGCCAAGTCTCTTGCCTCTGCAGTCTTATGGGACTTGCGAGGTTGCTTAGCTTGCACACATACTTGGCACTTGGAGCCTTTGACAGTAGAGATTTTCGGAATTAAATTCATATTGGCTAGACGCGTCATGTAACCAAAATTAATGTGACAAAGTAGTGAATGCCAAATATCAGACTCATTATTGTGGCAAACAGTATTAATAACTTTAGTGCAAATATCTGACAAACACAGGCGGAACAAGCCTCCGCTCTCATAGACTTTTCCAACAAATTGTCCATACTTAGAAATTACAACTTTATTGGACTCGAAAACCAACTTAAAACCATCTCGACATAAACGGGAACCGCTAATGAGATTTTTATTGATGGACGGCACATGATGAATGTAACGGTCTTCCCCGAAGTAAACTTCAGATCAACCGTACCGACACCTCGAATGATGGCATGTGACCTGTTCCCCATCAGCATGGGAGAAGTCCCTGTGGCCTGGTAATAAGAAAACATGGAGGCATCAGCACAAACATGTACATTGGCACCGGTGTCAATTAACCAATAAGGGGATTGAAATACTGAAAGGATGGTAGGAAAATACCGTACCCTAATTCCTTCATATCAATATCACGATGACAACATTAGCGGACTTGCCTCTCTTCTCATGTTCATGCTCCTCAAAGCAGTTAGGACATTTCGGAGCCCAGTGATTAGGATCACCACAGACATGACAAAGTCCCTTCCCCTTCTTATGAGAATTCTTCTTGAAGTTGGTAGAATGTGACGGCTTGTTCTTTGCATCAAACTTGCCTTTGCCCTGAGTTCTGTTCTTGTTATTTTTGAACTTGTTGGGCTGGAAGCTCTTCTTTTGTACCATGTGGGCACTAGAAGCTCCCCCAGCAACTCGAGTGCGTGTGTCTTTTGCTCTTGCCTTCTCTTCAACATCAAGATTACCAATGAGATCCGCAACGGAAAACTCATGTCTCTTGTGTTTCAGGGAAGTAGCAAGATTGCTCCACAAAGGTGGAATCTTGGCAATGATGCCTCCGGCAACAAATTTGTGCGACAACACACACTTGAAGTACTCAAGTTCTTTTGCGAGCGACTGTATCTCATGAGCATGCTGTACAACAGAGCTCTCATCAGTCATCTTGTAGTACAACTCGCTGCCGGCGTCCGAGGCACCAAACTTGGCCTCGAGCGCAGCCCACATGTCCTTGCCGTTGTCAAATGACATATATGAATCCATAATGGAGTCATCAAGCACACTCATAATAGCGCCTTTAAATAGAGTATCGATCTTCTCAAAAGCTTCCAGCTATGCTGGATTAAGATCGCCTTCAGGCTTGCCCTTAGTGGCGTCATAGCAGCACATGGTCTGAAACCAGTAGACTGCTTTTGTGCGCCTCCTCTTATATTGCACCCCCTTAAAGGCGCTCGGCTTCAAATGCGCAGCAAAACCACTTAGAGTAAATTGCCTATAATCAGGTTTTTGGATTATTGGAAATATGAGCAAATTACTACGAGATTTAATCCAAATAAACAGAAGATAAATCATGAATGCAATAGCAGAGATTAAACTAATCATGCGAACTAGCATAGTAGATGAACATATCACATCTAGGGCACATACTAGAAACATGAATTCTACCATGATCTCGAACAGGAAGGATAGAATCACATACGGTGCAGCGGGAGCAACACCCCCGGCGTTGACGTTGTCGCCCATGTCGTCGAGGATGAGGTTGCCGAGGTCGGGGAAGAAGTCGTTGTTGGCAAAGTCGTTGCTGCCAGCAGTCGCGCCAGTGCGCTCCCCAAAAACCTAATCGCCCCTCTCCCGTACAGGGTCACGAGAGGCGGGGTTCCGGAGGCCTGTTGTCCCTTCTCTCGGTGCACGCCGAAAGGAGGGATGGAGCAAACTTGCTTGGCGGCGCAATGATATGGAATGGTGATGCAAAACCATACGAAGCGGCGGCCGCTAGGGTAGACGTCTGCCTGTCTATATAGTGCGGGCCGGGTAGGTCATGGGAGTAAACCCCATGTCCGAGTCGTCATGATCCAAAAGAATCGAAAACGGTTCAGTAATTAACCCGTCTGTTAATTATTAAATAATGACTCATTAATTTTCCCCAAGCAGCAAAAATATAGACAACGTGCATAGCTCTGTCCTCGGGTCGGCTCAATCCCGCAACCCGTGGCACGTCGTGACAAGGCGAGGAGGAGGAGCGCGCGTGTAGGTCTCCTCTTCTCATGCTCATACAAGTGGTAGAAGAGCTCACCTTATAAAGAGGTGCAAGTCTCTCTCAACTTCCGAGGTGGGACTAAACTCTAGTCTCACTCACTCCACTCACATATGTGCATGAATGGGCCAAGAGAATTTTCGGAATTTTAGTTGGGCTTTGGGCCAAAGACCTACTAGGAAAATTCCAACACTCTCTACCCCCTGGTAATAATGTCGTGGCTTCCATCACCAATGAAGATACCGGTGATCTTTTGATGTTTGTCGCTCACAACATTGCGGCAACCTCGGTGCTATCTGTCTCGAGGATGAACGGTGTGCCACTCCATTCATATGTGAGCACAATTCCTTATGGGAACGCAACAAATTCTACCTCCAACACGATCGCACAGGTGTGGAGGAACCTGCAAGGTGAGAAGATAATATGTCCACGCATATCGCGAAGCACCATCCCCGCTCTTCCCGTATCATCTGCCATCATATACCAGCCATCAATGTTGAGTTTGAGCTAGCACTCGGAGTGAGCAGCCCAACAGCCGTGCTGCATGGATTTTTTTGGTGTGTAGGATGGCCCAATATGTGTGCTTGTGATTTGCCTTTCCCCCTTGGCCCCCACGTCACTCCCGCAGGGATGACTCGGGCGGCGCTAACCCTAGCCGCCACCGGCCCCCTCCCCCCTTCTCCTCTCCCTCGCCACCACTAGAGGGGGCCGCCGGAAAGCCGCGCGTCCGCCGGGGAGGGTGGTGGTGAGGATCTGTCCGCCCTGTTTCACGCAGGGGGCTTTGGAGCCGGGGCAGTGGCCTCGGGTGGTGGTAAGTCGTCGTCTTCAGCTAGCGGTGTGTCACTGGTGCTGGCCCTCCCCCTTTGCCATGCGGGTGGCAAGGCGGCGGCGGGTGGTGGTCGTGGGGCGCGGCGGCCGCGGGGGCGCTGATAACCCAGAAGTATAGGGGATCATTTGTAGCCTTTTTCGATAAGTAAGAGTGTCGAACCTAACGAGGAGCTAAAGGTAGAACAAATATTCCCTCAAGTTCTATCCACCACCGATACAACTCTACGCACGCTTAACATTCGCCTTACCTAGAACAAGTATGAAACTAAAAGTACTTTGTAGGTGTTGTAGGCTAGGCTTGCAAGATAATAAAGAGCATGTAAATAAAAGTTAGGGGCTGTTTAGATAAAGACAAAACTAAATTAGTTACAGTAGAGAGCTTTTTGTCACGAGAAAGTTATTTGTCCCTAGACAATCGATAACTAGACCGGTAATCATTATTGCAATTTTATTTGAGGGAGAGGCATAAGCTAACATACTTTCTCTTTTTGGATCATATGCACTTATGATTGGAACTCTAGCAAGCATTTGCAACTACTAAAGGTCATTAAGGTAAAACCCAACCATAGAATTATAAGGCATCAAGTCCTCTTTACTCCCATACTCAAACAACCTACTTACTCAGGTTTGTGCTTCTGTCACTCGCGCCACCCACCATAAGAAAATCATGAACATATTGCAAACCCTACAGCGGGGATCCCTCATGCTTGCGCGACACGGAGAGCACCATAAGACAGCACCAATAATAAAACATGCAACTAAAACCAATCACGATCATCAATTAACACATAGGACAAAACATATTTACTCAAACATCGTAGGATAGCCATACATCATTGGAAAATAACATATAGCGTTGAGCACCATGTTTAAGTAGAGATTACAGTGGGTAAAAGAGGGGTTACACCGCTGCATAGAGGGGGGAAGAGTTGGTGATTACGGCGGTGAAGTTGTTGGTGTAGATCGATGTCGCGATGATGGCCTCGGTGGTGTTCCGGCGCCATCGGGAGAGAGGGGGAGAGAGCCTACCTTCTTCTTCTTCTTCCTTGACCTTCCCCCTAGATGGGAGAAGGTTTTCCCCTCTGGTCCATGGCCTCCATGGCGGCGGAGGGGCGAGAGCCCCTCCGAGATTGGATCTCTCTCTCCATTTCCTTCTGTTTCTGTGCTCCCCGATTCTGCCCTTTCACCATTTCTTAAATGCACGGAGATCCGTAACCCCGAGTGGGCTGAAATTTTGATACGATTTTTATCTGGATGTTGGCTTTCTTGCGGCGAAAGAAGGGCACCAACCGCCTTACTGAGTGGCCATGAGGTCACAGGGCGCACCCTACCACCTGGGGCGCACCCCTCACCCTCGTGGGCACCTCAGGCATCGTCTCGCGTTGATTCCACTTCCCAAAATTCACATATATTCCAAAAAAATCTCTGTAAGATTTTATCCCGTTTGGACTCCGTTTGATATGGATTTTCTGTGAAACAAAAACATGCAATAAACAGGAACTGGCACTAGGCACTGGATCAATATGTTAATCGCAAAAAATAGTATAAAAACTTGCCAAAAGTATGTAAAAGTTGTAGAATATTGGCATGGAACAATCAAAAATTATAGATATGACGGAGATGTATCAGCATCCCCAAGCTTAATTCCTGCTTGTCCTCGAGTAGGTAAATGATAAAAAAGATAATTTTTGATGTGGAATGCTACCTAGCATAATCTTGATCATGTAATCTAATCATGGCATGAATATTAAGACACGAGTGATTCAAAGCAATAGTCTATCATTTGACATTAAGACAATAATACTTCAAGCATACTAATAAAGCAATCAAGTCTTTTCAAAATAACATGGCCAAAGAAAGTTATCCCTACGAAATCATATGGTCTGGCTATGCTCCATCATCATCACACAAAATATTCAAATCATGCACAACCCCGATGACAAGCCAAGCAACTGTTTCATACTTTTGATGTTCTGAAACCTTTTCAACTTTCACGCAATACATGAGCATGAGCCATGGATATAGCACTATAGGTGGAATAGAATATGATGATGGAGGTTGTGTGAAGAAGGCGAAAAAGGGAGAAAGTCTCACATCGACGCGGCTAATCAACGCGCTATGGAGATGTCCATCAATTGATGTCAATGCGAGGAGTAGGGATTGCCATGCAATAGATGCACTAGAGCTATAAGTGTATGAAAGCTCAAACTGAAACTAAGTGGGTGTGGATCCAACTTGCTTGCTCATGAAGACCTAGGGCACTTGAGGAAGCCCATCATTGGAATATACAAGCCAAGTTCTATAATGAGAATTCCCACTAGTATATGAAAGTGATAACTCGAGAGACTCTTTATATGAATAACATGGTGCTACTCTGAAGCACAAGTGTGGTAAAAGGATAGTAACATTGTCCCTTCTCTCTTTTCTCTCATTTTTTTGTTTTTTGTAGGCTTCTTTGGCCTCTCTCCCTTTTTGGGGGGGGGCTTGTCTGGCCACTTTAATTTTGATAACCTCACATGGGACAATGTTCTAATAATGATGATCATCACACTTTTATTTACTTACAACTCAATATTACAACTCGATACTAGAACAAAGATATGACTATATGAATGCCTCCGGTGGTGTACCGGGATGTGCCATGATCTAGCGTAGTAGTGAAATAAAAAAAGGGACAAGCCATGAAAACATCATGCTAGCTATCTTACGATCATGCAAAGCAATACGACAATAAATGCTCAAGTCATGTATATGATGATGATGGAACTTGCATGGCAATATATCTCGGAATGGCTATGGAAATGCCATGATAGGTAGGTATGGTGGATGTTTTGACGAAGATATAAGGAGGCTTATGTGTGACAGAGTGATGACCTACAAGTGTAGGGTATCTATCGTAGCCTTTGATAAGTAAGAGTGTCGAACCCAACGAGGAGAAGAAGGAAATGATAAGCAGTTTCCAGTAAGGTATTCTTTGCAAGCACTGAAATTATCGGTAACAGATAGTTTTGTGATAAGGTAATTTGTAACGAGTAGCAAGTAATAAAAGTAAATAAGGTGCATCAAGATGGCCCAATCCTTTTTGTAGCAAAGGACAAGCCTAGACAAACTCTTATATGAAGTAAAGCGCTCCCGAGGACACATGGGAATTATCGTCAAGCTAGTTTTCATCACGTTCATATGATTCGCGTTCGGTACTTTGATAATTTGATATGTGGGTGGACTGGTGCTTGGGTACTGTCCTTACTTGGACAAGCATCCCACTTATGATTAACCCCCATTGCAAGCATCTGCAACTACAACAGAAGTATTAAGGTAAACCTAACCATAGCATGAAACATATGGATCCAAATCAGCCCCTTACGAAGCAAAGCATAAACTAGGGTTTAAGCTTCTGTCACTCTAGCAACCCATCATCTACTTATTACTTCCCAATGCCCCCCTCTAGGCCCAAACAATGGTGAAGTGTCATGTAGTTGACGTTCACATAACACCACTAGAGGGATGACAACATACATCTCATCAAAATATCAAACGAATACCAAATTCACATGACTACTTATAGCAAGACTTCTCCCATGTCCTCAGGAACAAACGTAACTACTCACAAAGCATATTCATGTTCATAATCAGAGGGTATTAATATGCATAATGGATCTGAACATATGATCTTCCACCAAGTAAACCAACTAGCATCAACTACAAGGAGTAATCAACACTACTAGCAACCCACATGTACCAATCTGAGGTTCGGATACAAAGATTGGATACAAGAGATGAACTAGGGTTTGAGATGAGATGGTGCTAGTGAAGATGTTGATGGAGATTGACCCCCTCCCGATGAGAGGATCATTGGTGATGACGATGGTGATGATTTCCCCCTCCCGGAGGGAAGTTTCCCCGGCAGAATAGCTCCGCCGGAGCCCTAGATTGGTTCCGCCAAGGTTCCGCCTCGTGGCGGCGGAGTTTCGTCCCGTGAGATAGCTTATGATTTTTTTTCGGACGAAAGACCTCATATAGCAGAAGATGGGCATCAGAGGGCCACTAGGGGGCCCACGAGGCAGGGGGCGCGCCCAGGAGGGTAGGACGCGCCCACACCCTCGTGGTCAGGGTGTGGGCCCCCTCTGGTGCTTTCTCCTCTCAATATTTTTTATTAATTCCAAAAATGACTTCTGTGAAGTTTCAGGACTTTTGGAGCTGTGCAGAATAGGTCTCTAATATTTTCTCCTTTTCCAGCCCAGAATTCCAGCTGCCGGCATTCTCCCTCTTCGTGTAAACCTTGTAAAATAAGAGAGAATAGGCAAAAGTATTGTGACATAATGTGTAACAACAGCCCATAATGCAATAAATATCGATATAAAAGTATGATGCAAAATGGACGTATCAATTCCCCCAAGCTTAGACCTCGCTTGTCCTCAAGCGCAAGCCAATATCGAAAAATATGTCCACATGTTTAGAGATAGAGGTGTCGATAAAATAAAATACGGATATGAGGGCATCATGAT